>NC_056737.1:1591695395-1591772895 GCF_019279795.1 Protopterus annectens
AAATTGTTAATTAGATATATATATATATATATATATATATATATACATACATACATACACACACACACATTTTTATAAATAAAACACACACACATACATATATACACACACATATAAACAACAGTGAGCGTAAAATCTTGCCATTCTGTAAAAATCTGGACAGTTGAGGGTTATGACTCATACTTGACAGCTCAGGCTGCCACTTAAATCGATGCAATCTATGCGACAATCTGCTGCACGTAAATAAAAGGCAATCCACTTTCTGCAAAACAGTAACCTCCGGAGACAGTCGTTATCAACACATGAACCCAATGGCTTCACTGTAATAACTGAAAATCAGTAGCGGTAGTGCCCATACAAGCATCGGGATATAAAGATGCATAAAATGACACTTAATCAGCACATACAAACTCATGCAATACTGCAACATACCAACAATAATGAGTTTTTTTATTTATTTATTCTAGAACCCCTAATTAAACAAGAAAACATTTTCTGACCCCAATAACAACCTCTGTATTATCTGTTAGCCTTTGGGTGGGAAAAGTCTGACATCATATGGCAGTTCACAAATCAAAAATATTGTACATCTTTACTCTAATACCCAAAAGCAAGTCACACAACATCATAGTTAAGATTCCTGTTGCAAGTAAACGTTAATCTTATAAACAAGCCTTTATATATACCAAAAACGTGACACTTTAGCTTTATTAATAATTGATCTCAGTATAAATATAACTGGCCAATATTCAAATGACAGCAGGAGTACAAAGATACCATTCTACATAAAAAATAAAAACACGACCATGCATTTTGACTGTAAATCCGTTATATGGTCGTCAAATGACATTTAAACTTGTAAACAACCCAACAATACACTCGCTATTCTAACGATCACAGGCATCTTGTTATGTACAGCATCTCAGTCTGCAGCAGTTCTTCTATTGATTGATATCTTCAAACAATACCCACTAACAGGCCAGCCCCAATACCGTTTTCCTTTTTAATACCCATAACCCTGCGGTTCAAGAAGAGTATCAAATATCTACCTTGTTGGGGCAGCATACAATGGCACCAGGATTATCTAGAATCGCACCTCACCAGAAAGAATGGTTGTAGGGGCATTTTTCCCAGGCCCAGCTGTAAATAAGTATCCCAGCAATGCCTGCCAGACCGCCACAGTCTGCCTTCTCCCCACCCCGAAATAAAGAATGGCGAACAGATCACGCATGCGTGTCTACCGCCTCACCTTCCCAATAGCACTTCCTGCTAAGGCTACTTTCTAAAGGGTCTGTAGTGTACATAAATATCTACAGCCACATGGCGGCAGCTGGAGCAGCAGCATTTAACTCATTGTTAGATACTGAGGCTGTAAAGATCCGTTGACGACATTGTGACATCACGCGGTGGAGATATAAACAGGAAGAGCTTATATGTGCTGTTTGGACAATGTATTGCAGTATATGTTTAGGTTCTTGTGGTTTCATACTATTGCTGTAATTTGGATATTCGGGGAAGAATGTCTTAAGTTTTCTTTCTGAATAATTCACGGTTAGCTTACCTTTGTAAAGGGTTAAGCATTTAAGTATTCGCAGCCTGCTGTGTAATGTTAGACATATTTAGGTAAGCGATGGTGGAAATGAGCAAGTTGTTTGACCGCGTACCATTCCTCTATTTTCTTTGCCAGATTTACTCCTAGCTAGAAATATTCTGCCTTCACGGTGTGGAACAAACGGGCTAGCAACTTCAACTAGGAAGCTGTTAAGATTGTTAAAATGTAATGGTTATGATTCAGTATTATTTAGCGTACGTCGGCTGTAAAGTTATCACTGAATGTGTTACTGGAACTGTGAAGAACATGTTAATATAATTGAGCGTTTCTCCCCGGGTCTCCGATGAAAATTGGTTTCGTTCCAACTCGGCCTTGAGGGGGTCCAGTAGTCTGCTTCCCCAAGGAAACAATGTGTATTAACTTAACACTCTTGTAGTGTAGAGGTCACACGACGTAAGAAATCTAACCGTAAGTTTTAACCTGTAGAAAATGAAAATCGGGACAAACGCTTTTGAAAATCCAGTATTTCCAGCATTAGCATAAGTTTGAGTAGCAACTAAGACATAATTGGTCCCATTTCTTTTAGGATTCTGAGATAGTAATCAGACGGCAATAAAATATGTATATTTTAATTAGCACTATATGTAAATAATTGTATATGTGATGGTTTCATGTTGTCTTCCTTATTAACTACTGATTTTTCAATTTTGTGCCAGTAACAATAGTTTGAATTACTTGAGTCAAGAAAGTTCTGTATCTTATAATAGTATAGTCTCTCCTGTCCTATTAAGGAAATAAGCTTTAAATGTTTTGGTGTTATGTGAATGTTTATTGGCCTTGTCTGTCTCTGTATGCTTTTTGTAAATGTACCAAAATAATGAAACAAAAGTAAATAAAGCTTGTAGGAGGTTGGCATAATGTTTAAGGTGTTTACCTTACAAACAAAAGTGCAGGGTTTGATGGTCCACAAGGACAGTTAGCCTAGTACTAATCTGTCTATCTTTGAAAATAAATATTTGTACTTCAAAGTTATTTATTTTGTTGCCTTTCTCCTTGAGGGTTGTGCTATTCGTTCATTGAGTAAATTTGTGGGTAAATCTCCAGTCATCAGTTATGTTTAAAGGAGAACTCCACACAAAAGTAATGTTTTTCTTCAAAACGTGATTTTCCTTCCCTGTATACTAAACTTTTCACATTCATAAAAACATAGCCTAGTGCCTACCTATGAACCTGCCAAGGGCCTCCGTAAACCTAGCCAGCAAGGTTCCCTGGCTTACACCACCCAACAAAATTATTTTCCTTTGCCACTGTCGAGTAGAGACACAGAAGTGATCCCATCCACTCGTCAAGATATGGTAGCCTGTTCCAGAGTATGGGAAGTCTCTGGAACAAGAATCCATCTCTCCAGGATGTCCTGTTTATTGTGGTGACAAGGTTTAGGTCCCTAGAGCATGTAGCTCTGAGTGATTGGGATTTCTTTAGGTGTAGCATGTCCAACAGCTCTAGGTTTGACATAGCTTTATATGTTAGGCAGAGATCACCTCCGAGTAGGCGATATGCAATGGAGTAAAGCTGGAGTTTTTTGAGGTGGTCAGTGTAGGGCATTTGAGGCCAGTAATCCTCTTTGTGAGGTACTTCTGTGGCCTTTCCAGCTGCTTCAGATGTCTTGTGAGGTACATTCCAAAACTCTCTAATGGGTCTTGAGTGTCGAGTAGAGAGCAACAACGATCTCTTTTTTTTTTTTTTTCTGGATGAGAACCCTTTTATGATGGTGTGCCATGTAGAAGGACTGTGGTGATGTGACTATCAAAGGTGAGACAACTGTCCACCTGGGTCCTAAGGTTTCATCACACATTCGGTGTTAAGTGGATTGCTGTCAGTGGTAGTTCATGGGTACCGAGCTTTTACCAAAGGGGATTACACTGCACTTTTTGGCATTGAGCTTGAGGCCATGGCTCTGACACCAGGCATCTGTCTCACAGGGAGACCCTTCTGTAGGATGTCCACATCATTTGGGGACTTGACTATGGCTCCTAGTTTGCAGTCATCTGCGAACTTCATTAGCCAGAGAACTTCTGTGTTATCCCTCTACTTCAGAGAAGCAGATACCAAACAGGAGAGGTCCCAGGATGGAACCCTGTGCTGTTCCACGTGTCACTGCTTTGAGGTCAGATTTGGAGTCTGCAACTTTTACAGTGTGGGTTCTGTCAGTGAGCAGTTGGCAACCCATTTTGTGACGTAGGGATTTATACCTAGTTTAGTGAGTTTAGCTATAATTCCAGAATGGGGGATGGTGTCGAAAGCCGGGCTGTGTGAACCACCTTGCCACCCTCTACGGCTTTGGGGACTGCCTCAAAGAAGTCGATCAGGTTCAGGAGGCATGATCTGCCTTTCACAAACCCAAACTGGGTCTGATCCAGAGTTTGGAGGTTACCGATGTCTTTATGAGTTCCATGATGCGCTGCATGGCCTTGCAGACCAGGCTCGTCAGGCTAATAGGTCGATAGTTCCCAGGATCAGTGGTGGCTCTCCCTTTGTGGAGTGGGATAACTGTTGCTGTGCTCCATTCATTGGGCACAAAGCCTGATGCGAGGCTATTATTGAACATGGTGCTTAAGTGGGGAGCCAGTTTGTTCTGAAGTTCGTGTAAAACGCAGCCTGGGATGTTGTCCGATCCCATGGATGCTGTGTTTTTGGCTTTAGAGAGTGCAGCTTTTACCTGCATAGTTGTGATTACAGGGACTCTGCATTCTTCCTGTATAGATATGGGCCCTTTAGGGGGTGAGGGGGGGTGCTATCTGCCAGGATGTTGGCAATATTAGTTGGCTCTGTAATTTTCATGCTGTTGTGCTGTAACTGAGAAAATCTGGGTGTTGCCATCGAGATTCTTGACATAGCTATAGAATGCTTTTTGGTTGTCTTTATAATTAGTGGCGATTTTATTTTCATAGCTACCTTTGGAGGATCGTATAAGGGATCTCAGCTTCTTACTGAGGCTGACCAGGGAGCTTTTCCACTCATGGGATTTTACTCCTTTGCAACAATTTCTTCCTTCTGTTGTACAGTTTGTTTATGGCAGGGGACCACCAGATTGGCTTCCTTTTTTTTGAGGATAGTGTTTTGGTTCTGTTTGGGATAGCAAGATCCATGTACTCACGCAAGTGCTTATAGAGTGCATTTGTGTAGGATTCAGCAGTTGTAACTGTACTGTCCATCTACATGGGTGTCGTGAAGTTCACCACTTCTGTCTTAAGAAGCATGAAGTTGGCTTTGGAGAAATTTTTTACCGTGGTTTCATTAATGGGGGTGGGGGCAGGATGTGGATATCAAGGGTGATTAGCTTATGGTCGGATCGGATCAACGAGGAGTTGACTTCAGGTGTGGAACACCGGTCACTCATGTTGGTAATGACTAGGTCTAGGATATTGTTGCCCCTGGTGGGGGTGTGGATAAGTTGATCCAGGGTATTGGCGTTTATGAATTCCAGAAAGCGTTGAGCTAAGGAGTTGGTACACTAGTAGTTTCCCCAGTTAATGGTAGGGTAGTTGAAGTCGCCCATTATTAGGGTGTTTGGTTGAACCCTAATATTTTCAGTACATCAAGAAAAGAGGAGTGGGAATCCTGGGGCATGGTGGGGTATCTGAATTTGGATTGCAGTTTTGCCCAGAGTTAGTTGCACTTGGATAACCTTGGATGCATTATGCTGAACAACTAGCCTGGGGGTGTGGATATCCTTAATGAATATGGACACACCTCTTCCTTTGGTGTTTCGGTCCAGGTTACATGGCCGAAAAGTGTGGCATGAGTTGTAGCCTGGTAGTGCAGGGGTGCTCTCTGGAGCCTTGAACCAGGTCTCAGTCACTGCACAGATATCTATGTTCTCCATTTTAAGGAGTGCCTCGAGTGAGTGCATTTTGAGATTTAGACTTCTAGCATTGAGTAGCATTACCCTCAGTTTTTGCTTGCCTGTTCCTTTTACAGTGGTGAATTTGTTATTTGAACCTTGCCTAAAAAAGGCATTATAGGGGCGGAAAGAGCCTTAGCCAGTATCCATAATCCCAGGGGCGACAGGTGCAGGCCATCTGTGGCAAAGCATCGTGGTCTGTCAACCATGTCATCCCAAGCAAACAGATACTGGATCCCCTTAGAATGACACCAGAAGCTTACCCAATTGTTGGAAGTCAATCATTTTGTCCTTGTACTATGGTATCATTCTGGGTGATGGCAAAACTCTACTCAGGGCTAGGGTCATACCTGCCTGGGCTACAAGATCAGAGAGCTCTTCCATGTCTCTTCAGGTAGTCCAGGGAGGTACGTCTCTGGTCATTCACACCAACATGGACAATGACAGAGTCATATTTGTACTTGTTGTGGAATGACCTGAGTGCGTAGGTTATGTGGCGGATCCTGGCACCCAACAGGCAGCTGACAGTAACCTTCTCCTTGTTTAGTCTGGTGAGTGGGACATCAGTGTGCCTGACTATAGAGTCACTTATGACTAGTGTGTTGGGTACGTTGTTTTGCCTTATTGGCTGTGGTTGAGTGGCACACTCAGTCTGTGGGCTATGTGTCATTTGGGTTGTGTTGGGGGATGGGGGTTGCTTGCGTTTCTGCTTTGGAGGTCTCTGTTGCTTAGACAGATTATTATTGAGAGCCTCCGCTTTGTGTTACTATGTGTGGATTTTGGTGGTGTAGATTTAGTGAGACTGTGATAAGTGTGGTGCGGTGCAAATATTTACCTTCTCTTCATGACTGTCAAGTTCAGTCTTGGTTGGAGAGCGCTTTACTTCCAGTTTGGCTAGTTAAGTGCATCTCTCACAGGTTGTAGTATTGGGTGGTAGGAGGAGAGGGTTGTCTGTGTACATGAGGCAATTACTACATTGCCTCAAGATGCCCAGATTCATCAGATAGACTGGAGAGAACATTGGGAGCTGACCCTTGGACATGCCTGAATAAAAAAATATTTTCCTCTAGATAAGTGAGGAAAGTGAGTACAAGAGCTGTTTTTTTCTAAGCAAGTGAGTAAAGTAAGTACAAAAAAACTGTTTTCCTCTAGGTAATGAGGAAGGTTGAGTGCTATAGTAATTAGTAGCTTATTTTATCATCATTTAATAATTAGATTTGCCTTGCTTTCCTGCGTTTGTTACATCACAAAGGCATAGTTATTAAGTTAGCTCACTTAACCCAGCTACAGGGCCATTTGTAGTTTTTACCAACTACAGAACCATTAAGAAAACGGTGCCAATTAAACAATGACATTTGAATGGTTATCTGTTACAGATTGCCAGCATCGCACCTAAACAAATAGCCGAGTTGTGTTTAACGTGCAGAAGTTTATGCCCGAGTTTGGGAGATAACGGTTTTCTAAACCTGTCCCTCGTCACACAGAAATTCTTTTGCAGTGAACATTTTCTGTTGCAAAGGGTTAAGAAAGTGCTGATAAGTTTGCTATTTGGGGGATAGGAAAACTGTTATCAGTTAGGTGTTTAAAAGACATCCCAGAAAAGGAAAAAAGTTTGAAAAATGGTAGCAGTGAAGACTTTTTTAGGTTTAGGGTAAGAGACTTTGGTTGGGTAAAAGGATCATTGTGACCAGTAAAGGTGTTAATGTTTCCTGATTGGTTGAAGCAAATACCACCCAGATAAGGACATTTTATTTTTTTAATTTATTTTACATTTGTTTACCGGGAAAGGCAGACTGGACACAGGTCCATTATCAGCGGAGCCACGGGGAGAAAAGCTTTGGTAAAGTACAGTACAAAAGATACAGTATGGTAAGATATCACAGCAAGCAGGAGATTTATACAGTTGGGCATACTTAGAAATTAACAATTTTAAAATATGTAAAAGAAAGTCAGTACATTAGAATATACATTTATGGAACTCTGAGACAAGTTTTATATTGTAGGGTATTTATCATTGGGTAGAGTTGAAGAGAATGGGAAGTAGAACGCCACTGTTTTGATGCAAGTAGGATTCCAGCAAAAGTGATGTTTTGGTTTAACCTGGAGGATGACATGAGCAAAGCCAGTTTAAGTAGTGGGTTTTGAGAAGTTTTTTTTAAATTGGGAAGTAGAGGTAACAGAAGTTAAGTAATTTGGGAGTGAGTTCTAGGTTCTGGCAGTAGAGCAAGCAGAGAGATTTGCCAGCCTTATTTTTGTGTTTAATGACCTTTGTTTGGTTCTGGTTGCTAGATCTTAAGGTTCTGGTGGTGGTGTAGGGGTAGGCTAGGTGCTGAAAGGAAGAGATTTTTTCAGGAAGGTAGTAGAGCTTGTGAGCTGGTTGTGGAGGAGGAGTTGTGTAAACTCAAGCCACTTCAGTTGCTTGAGGGCTATAGAATGATGGGTATGAGTGGTATCGGTAGCAGACTTTGCAATTTTGTTGTAGCAAGATTCCATCTTGGTTACTTCGGTGTGGCGAAAATTAGTTAAGATAGGGGAGGCATACAGAAGGATGGATAACTGAGGGTTTCTTGCAATAGTGGCTTTGATGTGTTTAGTCATGAACTGTCAGTTCCTGTAAAGGAGACCTAACTTTTTGTTGACCGTCTTGATTATCTGGGTTATATGTATGTCGAATTTCAGATTATCAATTTCTACACCTAATAGCTTTGTGTTGGTTGTCGGGGTGATTTGTGTATTATCTTTAGATTGTATGATAAAATTATTATTTAGTGGAGGAGATTGACCTGGGCTAAAGAGAATAAGTTATTATTTTTTTTTTTTCGGATTGAGTATAAGTTTGATGTTCAGGACAAACCAACAACCAAGAAACTAACTAAACTTGAATGAAAATAAGAAAAAAACGCCACAAATATAAAGAAAAATACTTTTTTTTTTTTTGAGTGCTTTCGTCAGTAGATACACCTGACTTCATCAGATTGCATAAAACATTGCATCACTTCCTTTTAAAAGCCAGGCACCACCACTTGACCACAATTAAAGGACAACAACGGGATAGTAAAGCAGATTGCTCGACCTGCTGTCTCTTTTAGTCCCTGTTCGTTGATACAGCCTCAAAAAATCACCCATGCAGCTTTAAAAACTAATCCACTCAACTGTTTTCCCTGTTAGGCTTCCACCCTTTCCATACTGTTTTACTTTCACTTTGAAAACCAAGTTGAAAAACATTTAACTGGCTCTGAAATGATGTCACATCTGCCAGAGCTCTTGCTCTAGCTACCAGGACGTTTCCTCCCCAAAGTGATGTAATCCCCGCCTTATTTGCATGCTGTATAGAAGAGCCAGTGGACTTCCCGCATTGCAATGTCAGAGGCGCCTTGCCCAGCCCACTCTTAACCTAGCAAAAATGTCAAACTATAATCTCACACTTCTGAAGAGCCCTACCGATATGTGACAGGCAGAAGCACAGTAACAACTGCAAAAACTAAGTGCATAAATTTGCAATGACCATACTTGGACATTAATTGCATGTTTTTACATAAGAAGCAGATGTCTGCCACAGTTAATCGACAACACTACATCAGATTACAAGAAGTATGCAATACTGTAATTTTCTTAAATTACCACTTAAAAAAGCATGTGGGTGCTGTCATGCAAGTCTGTGAAATATTTCATGTTTATAGTACATCACTTGTTAGCTATTTAACCAAATAAGAAGGAAAAATAAGTGGGAGTTTGATGCTTTGCAAAACGGTGATTATTCCCAGTGCTATGGAGTTTGGTTCTAAATTTGACAGGAGTGCAACAAAAAGTCTCTCATTGTAAGGAAGGAAAGGCTGACAAGAAAACAGTACATTAGTCTGGTCACCTGCTATGAGCTGTCAGCCACATGCAGATAATGTGTCAAATTACCCTTAGCTCTTTGACAGCTGGGGAAGGTGGGTGTGAAGGGGGAGGGAGATACCTTGAGGAACTAGCTTTCGGCCTTCACAAAATAAATAGTTAGCATTTCTAAGAAGAAAGAGCAATAAAATGCACTTTTCAATTCTGTTCTGTAGCATTTGCACTGCTTGAGTTTGAAGTAGTCATTCAAAAAGGATAAAGTTTAACCAAAAGTAGGTGACTATAACACAGCAGCAGCAAATGCCTGTAAAATCAGAGCACTGACAGGAGCTTTAGGGAAAACGTGGCGGATCTGATGCAATTTTTTGGAGACAAACAATGCATTCTGGGATACTTCGAGGCAGACTAAACAGAATTATTTCAAGATGCCAGACCCCATGTCAGTCAGAAATTGCATATAAAATATCTAAAAAGCTCTAAATAGTCCCAGAGTGGTGTTAAAATGTAGGAAACACCAAACCATGATGAAATAATTTTTTTTTGAGTCTGTGGGTGTGGTTGTCCTTACAGGATTCAGATTGTATTGCAACACTGTTTCTCAAGCTGTATTGCCTCTACAGGATTCAGGTTGTATTGTAACACTATGTTTTAAAACTAAGCATTGAAATATATATGAAACTTGATTAAGAAATAATAATAAAAAAATTGCAAAACAACCTACAATAGTGTACAAGACTAAAAAGGCTTTCAAAGTGCATGTATACCAACAGAATTATGATATTAAAAAAGCCAATGAAAGAAATGCATTGACATTGCACATCAAGGAAAATCCTGGCCATAGGTTTAAATTTATTGCCTTTGACCAAGTTGTTCTTAACAGGGGGAGTCCACGAGAATTGTTTCTCGAATAGAGAATGTATGTGGCAGTTAAGGTTTAATGCCAACAACCTCCCTGGGTTGAATGATATTATTTCCCTCTAGTTATTTAAAACTGAATTTTATCTTTGATAGTTTTGTAATATTTTAACTTGCACAGCAGATAAGGAAAGTAGGGGAAAATGTGATCAATGTATGTTTATAATGCATCTTTTTATACTGTCTTAGTGTATCAACAGTATGCTGGATTGATGTTTATTTATTTATGCATATGGGTTATTGTGAAGAACAAACTATTGTAGTTTGTTTTGTCTTGCAATTTTTTATTATTATTTCTTAAGTTTCACATATATTTCAATGTTTAGTTTTAAAACCGTGTTGCAGTACAACCTGAATCCTGTAGAGGCAATACAGCTTTAGAAACAGTGTTGCAATACAATTTGAATCCTGTAGAGGAAGTTAATTGTGGTCATGTGGTGGTGCCTGGCTTTTAAAAGGAAGTGATGTCAATGTTTTATGTAATCTGATGAAGTCAAGTGTATCTACTGAGGAAAGCGCTCATTAAGAGTATTTTTCTTCATATTTGTGGCAGTTTTTCTTATTTTCATTCAAGTTTAGTTCATTTCTTGGTTATTGGTTTGTCCTGTCATGGAAAATGGCTCGCAAAGTGAAGGAGGTACAACTGGTTCTGCAAATGATTTGGTTCATGCTATTGGGAACCTTTCAGCTTTAATAACAGGGCTGACAACAGCTTATTGGGTTTGGAGCCAAACTCAGCCCTGAACTACTTTCAAGCAATAACAGTGGCAGTTCTGATGGTTCAGGTATCGGAGGGTCTCAGATTTCACCTTCCTTAATCACCCCTGCACAATGTAGCCCAGTTTGGAACAGCCAGGCACAAAACAAAGTAAATTCAACGTCAAGTAGTACAAGAAGCATCAAAGAGACTGGTTCAGTCAATCGGGTGAGCGATTTTCATGCGCCGGACCTTATGGATTGGGTGAACAAAGGAAATAAACTATCTTTTAGCAATGCTGTACCAGCTCCTTCTTACTGCACTGTGGAACAGCAGTTAAAGACTCTAGAAGCTGGCCTTTTTAAGTTAAAGAAAACACAAGCTGAAAATGCTTACTTGAGGGAATGCCTGGCCAGGGAACACATACCTAAGGGTTTAAGATGCTGGAAATTCCCTAATGGACTAGTGGAAGGGTCAGAACTACACCAGGAACTTATTTTGTTTAACCGACATGGGTGCGAATTACTGGAAACACTGGTAAAAGGCAAGGAAAGAAAACTAAATCAGTTTAAATTGACTGTGAATAACTTGAATGAACACATTTTGAATGATTTAGCCTTTTGTACTAAAGCTGAATATCAATCATTATTTGTCAATGTGGACAGACAAATTAATGTTTATAAAGGAAAAGAAGATTAAAAAACTTGCTAGGGACAAAAATGAATACGAGAATGGTTGGGTCTTCCCTCTTCCTAAAAATAGGGCATATATGATACTAACAGTTCAAGTAGTGGTGTGCAGCAGGATATTGCAGAATAACTAGGACGGTGCAGTGGTGCAGCGGTAACATTGTCGCCTCACAGCAAGAGGTTCTCCGGTTCGATTCTCAGCTGGGGTTCCTTCTGTGTGGAGTCTGCATGTCCTCCCTGCGTTCGTGTGGGTTTCCACCGGGTGCTCCAGTTTCCTCCCACATTACAAAGACCTGCATCTGGAGCGTTTCTCCCCAGGCCTCCGCTGAAAATTGGCTTTGTTCCAAGTCAGACTTTCACGGTTAACAAATGTTAAATAAATTAACAGCTTGGAAGACACTCCAGCTATGTCTAATGAACTTGAAATGGATAATGCCCCATTAGGGGAACCCCCCAGAAGATCTGAAAGGATCCGCAACCAGAGGCAACAGGATGCCAACAGGGACTGGAACAATACGAATGGGGGTTACCAATATGGACAGAGAAATGGTTATTCAGGGAGTAGGGGGCAGAACACAGAGATGTTTCTAGTATCTGAAAATAGTGATGTTGAACATGAAGTGTGTACTGTTGTGACTAATGAACATAATAATTTTACAATTTACAATTGCAGTAGTGAAACTGTTACTGGTGAATGGACCACTTTATTTGAAAAGGGCATGAATTTTGTACCATTAAGAAATGTTAATGTTGACCAGTATCTCCTAGATTTCAAAATATATACTAGGAAATTGAATTTAAATTGCTTTTCTCAGAATAATGGTACCTATGAACCAGTTAAGGGTTGTACAAGAATGAGTACAGTCAATCCTCCACCCCCCTATTTATTTATTTGAAAATGTGTATGAATGATATCAAAATGTTGTTAAATCCAAAATTACTACATTTAATTTGAGTGTGAAACAAGATACTTCCAGAGTATTTATTCCAATAAATCCATTAGAATTATGAAGCCTGATAAGGGGGGAGGTTTGGTGGTCATGGACCAACCAATGTACATAGATAAAATGTTGGGGATTCTATATGGAGACTGTTAAGTGGAAAGCTCTCTAAATGAGTTTAATATAGCTAACAGAAACATTGATGTCACTTTGAATGATTTATTATTTAACTATCAGATAACACAGGAAGAACATAGCTTTCTAACACAAATGTACCCCAAAACACCAACAATATTTGGAATCCCCAAGATACATAAAAGCATCAGACCCCCCCCCCCCCCAAGGCCTATTGTGGATGCAAAAGCATGGAAAACAACACCTTTAGCCACATTTCTCGATTTTCATTTAAAATCTAAGCTTCTTGATTACTAACCTATACTCAAGGATTCGTAGGATTGTTTGCAGAAAATCAAGAAAGAATTGTCTAGTAATAAATTAATTTTGGCTACCATTGATATAAAAGATTTAGCGTAATACCACATGAAGAGAGCCTTGACCTGTTTTATGATTTTTTTTTTATGCAGTAACACAAATATAAGGCATGAAAGGATATTAATGTTTAGAACTTTAATGGAATTGGTCCTTAATAACAAGTACATATTTGAGAACCAGCTATTTAAACAGTCAACAGGCGTAGCAATGGGGGTGGCCTGTGGCCCCCCCTGTTTGCCAATATAGTTTTGACCCAGTGGGAACTCACTCAGGTATTCACGTCAGAGCTATTCAAGCTGTGTAAATTCTCTGGGAGATTTTTGGACGATATGTCTGGGAAGGCAGTGAAAATTAATTGCATATATTTTTTGAATTTTTAAATACTAGCACATCTTTTTTAAATTTTGCTATGGAACAAAGCCGTGACAAGATCAATTTTTGGATATATTTATTATCAATAATGAAGTAGAACAGAGCTTTAAAACCACAATATACAGAAAACCCACATATTCTAATACCCTCTTACACTATGAGAGTGGACACCCTGACTTTCAAAAAAAAAGTCACTTGTCAAAGGCCAGTGTGTTAGATTGGTACATATGATTAGTGACATAGAAATGTTCTATGAAGAGAGGAACAAGTTGAGAGGGGTATGTTACAACAAAGAGGGTATCCTAACAATTTTATTGAACCGATTCTTAATGAGGTCACGGAAAAAAAGGTATGTGGACACATTTTTTCCATTATTAGGGACTGATACATCTGGTATTGTTATCCTCAATATTAACATTTTGAGTGAAGCTACAAACATGACCCAAGATTTCAGCAAGGCCTTATTTTAACTTATAACCCTCTATTTTATGACATCAAGGACATCTTAAGTAAGAACTGGTTTATTTTTAGAGGAGATCAAGAATTGTTAAAAATGTGGGGGAAAAGCCATGTGTTGTATATAAAAAAAGATGCTTGTTTTAAAAATTTACTTGAACAAAACACAGAGGGTTATAAAACCTATGGAAAAGGACGGATGACCAAATGTGGTCATTGTACACAGTGTTCCAGTATTTTTGAAATGGACACCTTACATATTCCACATTATGGTCCAATACATTTGAACCATAGGTTGAATTGTAACAGCACTTTTGTAGTTTATACAGCCTTATGCCAATCCTGTGAAGGATTTTACATAGGCAAGACCTCGCCACAATAAATAGAATATGCTGGACGGATAGATTCCTGTCAGAGACTCCCCGTGCTTTGGAACAAAATTCCAACTTACATCAGGCAGAGCTGCTCACTAACACTCTTCAAGAGAAACCTTGACGAGTGGACAGGTAACAGAAAATACACCCCTGGGATCACTTCATTGGCTCTGCTTGACAGAGGATCAGTTAATTAATCAATGGGGTGGCAAAAGCCAACACACTCTGGCTAGGCATATAAATGCCCTCGGGCAGATAGCCTAGTACCTACCTACCTAAGACTAAAAAGGTTTTCAAAGTGTGTGTTTACCAACACAATTATGATATTAAAAAAGCCAGTGAAAAAAATACATTGGCATTGCACATCAAGGAAAGTCCTGACCATAGGTTTAAATTTATTGCCTTTGACCAAGTTGTTCTTAACAACAAGGGGGGTCTACGAGAATTAGGTTCATAGGTCAGTACTAGGCTAACTACCTTTGCGAGTCATTTTAAGCCTAGCCAGTTATCCCCTGTGAGATCCTAACCCTGTACTTTGTGTTTGTAAGGCAAATACCTTAACCATTAGGCCACCCTCCCAACCTTGTTTCTCGAATTTAGAGAATGTATGTGGCAGTTACGATTTAATGGCAACAACCACCCTGGGTTGAATGATATTATTTCCCTCTCTAGTTATTTAAAACTGAAAGCTGAATTTTATCTTTGATAGTTTTGTAATGTTTTTTAACTTGCACAGCAAATAATAAGGAAAGTAGGAGAAAATGTGATCAATGTATGTTTATAATGCATCTTTTTATACTGTCTTAGTGTATAAACAGTATTCTGGATTGATGTTTATTTATACGTATGGGTTACTGTGAAGAACAAACACTATTGTAGTTTGTTTTGTCTTGCAATTTTTTATTTGTTAATCAAGTTTCACATATATTTTCAATGTCTAGTTTTAAAAGTGTTGCAATACAACCTGAATCCTGTAGAGGCAATACAGCTTTAGAAACAGTGTTGCAATACAATTTGAATCCTGTAGAGGAAGTTTAATTGTGGTCATGTGGGGGTGCCTGGCTTTTAAAAGGAAGTGATGTCAATGTTTTATGTAATCTGATGAAAGTCAAGTGTATCTACTGACAAAAGCACTCATTAAAAGAGTATTTTTCTTCATATTTGTGGTGTTTTTTCTTGTTTTCATAAGTTTGATGTTGGTGAACCAGGCTTCGACTAGGTTAAAGTTATTTTGGGTGATGGTTTTTAGTTCATTCAGGGTGGGGGTGGCACATATAATAGTGGTGTCATCTGCATATTGAACTACAGAGGCAGAGAGAAAGGATGAGGCTGTCTGGTTTGTAAGTAGCGAAAATAGCAAGGGTCCAAGAATGGACCCTTGTGGGACACCAGTGGTGACTGGTTGTAGGAGGGACAATTGATCTTGCCATAGGACTACTTGCTGATGATCTGATAAATAGTTATTGAACCAAGATATGATGGAGGGGCTTATGTTGAGGGTACCTAGAGTTTCTAGGCGTATGCTATGGTTGACCATATCAAAGGCTTTGGATAAGTCTAAGAATATGGAGGATACGAATAGGCCATTGTTTCTGTGGTGATTGATAAGGTTGGAAAATGAAAGTAGTGCTGTAGTAGTGCTATGGGGAAGGTCTGAAGCCATGCTGGGAATTGGATAGTAGGTTGTTTTTAGGAGGTTTTGCATAAGCTTGGTATGAACTACTCTCTCTAGTATTTTTGACAAAGGTGATAGGATTGCAATAGGGTGGTAGTTGGTAAGCTCAAGTGAGTTACCCCCTTTGTACAATGGTGTAATATGAGATTTTTCATGAGTGGGGAACTTTACATTCTGATATTGACCTGTTTATGAGTATGGACACAGGATGGGCTATAGCATCTGCTGTTATCTGTAGGAAATCAGCTGGAAGATTGTCAGCTGCTAATGTGATTGGTTTAAGTTGTTTTAGGAGTCCAGTAATTATATTGGTGGGGACTGGGTTCAGGGAAAAACTGGGGTAGGACTATTTTGTACTGAAATGGGTGGGGGTCTCTGTTGAGGTGGGGTTACTGATTGTGTTTTGGGTATTGACTAGGGTTTGGATTTTTTCAGTAAAGTATTTGTTAAAATGGGTGGGGATGTTGTGGTTATTAGGCAGTACAGGGGAAGGAGTGGTAGATTTACCTGGGTGTATTAAGCTCTTTATTAAGGCCCAGAAATTTTGAAGGTTCTGAGCGTGTTTTTCTTGCATAGTTTTATAGTAGTTAGTTTTGTCAAGTTTTGTTAGTTTTTTGGCTCTGTTGTGAAGTTTGCAGTAATTCTGTTTCAGGGTAGTGGTTTTGTTTTTGTGGAGTTGTGACCAGGCTTTGTCTCTATCTTTCATTATGGACCTAGTATCTTTTTGATAGCCATGGGGCATGGTTGGTTTTGATCCTAGTGGTTCTGGGTGGTGCATGGGAGTTTAAGATTTTTAGGAAGGTTGAGTTAAAGTACTGCACGGCTTCGTCTAGAGATAGTTGTTTTAGGGGAGTCCAGTTACAGCATTTTAGTGAATTGATTAGGTCATGGGCTGTAAAGGTCTTTTTGTTACAAACTACTCTGAGGATGGGTTGTTTAGTTTGTTGGGACTGGTTCATAATTGAGTAGGTAGCTTGATGGTCCCTTAGACTGTCAGGGAGACAGCCTGATTGGTGAGCCCTAGTGGGGTCTGATAGTAGAATCCAGTCTAAGATGGACTGTTTAGATGTTTGGTCAGTTCTTGTGAGGGCAAATATGATTTGGGAAAACCCATGGAGGTTAATGTGGGTAGAGGGATTTTGGCTGAAGCAGTCAGACCAGTCAATGTTAGTCACCAATAGTATGGTTTCATGTGGAAGGGAAGATGACAACCTATTAAATAGATTTTCCAGTATGGTAATATTATTTCCTGGTGGGATATATTCCCCTGCAATAATAATTTGTTTGTTGGGGTTAAGTTTTAGTCTGGCTAGGATTAGTTCTATGTCCTTGACATCTTGGGAGTTGTATTCAAATTGTTCAACAGTGAGGTGGCTTTGGAAGAGTATGGCTACTCCACCTGCTTATCTTGAAGTCTGTACTAACAGTGGACAAAGGTGTTTGGTATGATAGCAAGGCCAAAGGTAAAGATCTAAATACAGTCTGAGCTCGAAGAACATTAAAAATGTGTTTAGATTGAAAATGCAACCTAGAGACAGTGTTTATTGTGAATGGAAATAGGGTGAAGCTGGACATTTAGAGCTGAGTAGTTACAAAATTTCCTTCCCCCATCTAGCAGTAAGAGTCTGGTTATGGTTTGGAAAGTGAAGAGAGGGATTTTCTGAGGAAGCCCAGGGAGGGAGGAGGAAATAGCTGGCAGATGTAGCAAGTGGGTCATCTGACTTTGAATTATTGGTGCTGCCAATGTTTTGCTTGTTATTCCTGTCTCCTGTGTACTACACAACTTTAAAATTGTGTGTGATGGGATGAGGTTCAGAAAATTTTATGAAGGGGTAAATCAAGTTTGAAATTAGGTACAATTTATTTATTTATTCATTAGTTTTTATCAGGAAGATCCGGAGTATGACACATGCCTTTTCAGAGGAGGCCTGGGGTGGAAAAGCTCACATTTAAGTTTTACAAGCTGTCCTACAATGCAATGCAGAACTGCAAGTGTTAATTTTTGTATTTTGTATATGATAGATACTACAGAAAGAAAAAAAGGAGTGTAATCCTAGAAATTATTACATTCCACGGAGTAACATTTCCGTTTTCCTAAGTAGGACTGTTAAGAACTTACATTAGGTTAATAGACAGGTGCCATAGAATGTGTAGGGCATTACTTCTGGACAGCAGATTATCTGGTAAGAATTTGTTTGTGTAGCTAAGCTGTTCGTACAAGCTTCTAAAACTGGTACGCAATTCAGAGATCTAAATCCCAAACCACATGTGCAACTATGAACTAGCTGGCTTAAACGGGTTATCAAAAATGGATGTCAACTTCCCCTAAATATTGCAAAAGACTCACAGGATATCTCTGCAATATTATGAAAGAATGGGAACACCTAAAATTATAAAGTGGTGCATAATATTTTTTCATAGGTGGAAGGCCTGGCTGTAACTTTGGTTTGAATATTGGAGGACCTTCCATATCATTCATAAACCGTGTAAGACTTGCGAGTGTGAATTTGTATTTATGTGTGTGTGTATATGTATGTGTGTTTGTATATGTATATATGTGCATATATATATATATATATATATATATATATATATATATATATATATGTGTGTGTGTGTATATATACACACACATGTATATACACATACATATATACAATTTTGTTAGTGACTGTTTATACATGTGTGTTTAAATAAGTCATGAATGCACACACACCACTACTTCCTAAACAACATATGCCTTTAAAATGCAAGTTTCCTTTGTTGTGCCAGTACACTGCTATGTTTGAGTTGTTGCTTTTTATAGCAATGATTAAGCATGGCTGTCCAGGGACTTCCAAGATGACTGGATATTGAGTAACAGCTCTCCCAGTGTGAAAACAGAAACTCAGAAGGGAACCAGTAGACTTGTTATTTTGGGTAAATTTCAGTAACTGGCTAGTAAGTGCACTGTTTGGATGCCAGCAAAAAAAGAAATTAGGGGAACCTGAAAGAAAATCGGTCACATAATGTGAGGAAAAAAACACTGGTAAGAATTCTGCAACTGTTCAGCAAAAAAGCAGTGCAAGGTGCATGACTTAACCTAGAGGAAAAAATAAGTAAAATGTACTCAGAGCTGAAACACTGAAGCAAGTATATCAACTCAAATAACAAAAGGCTACAAAAATTGAGGAAGCTTTAAAAAGATAGTCAGAGGAGATGATAAAAACTGCAGAATTCAGAGTTCTGAATGAAGAGAATCTACCTCCTATATCCAATCTCTACTCCAAAAACTTAAACCTACCACCCCATCTGCCGACAAGCTTCCTGCAGAGTACCTGCAAATAGGAGCTAAAGCCACTGCCTATCCCATTTCTATCCTAGTAAATAGATCTATAAAGGAGGGTATTGTCCCTTCTATCTGGAAAATATCCCATATCATTCCCCTTCACAAAGGGGGCAAATCTAATGACTTCTCTAACTTTCGTCCCATAGCACTATTATCACCTATAGCTAAAATCATGGAAAAATGTATCCATAAACAACTACTAAACCACCTTCTCCATAATAACCTACTTGCCAATAGTCAACATGGATTCAGACCTTCCCACAGCACCACTACTGCATTACTCTCCTTTACCAACTCCATCAACTATAACCAACATCAATAAACTCTCGTCTTCTCTCTTCATTGACCTATCAAAAGCCTTTGATATGGTTAATCATAAACTTCTTCTGTACATACTAAAATCTCAAGCACTAGATCCCTCCTCCTTAACTTGGTTTACTTCTTATCTTGAAAATCGTCAGCAAGCAGTACTCTGGAAAAGTTCACTATCTACCCTCCTTCCTATTTCTATAGGAGTACCTCAAGGGTCTATCTTAGGCCCACTTCTATTTTGTATCTTTATTAATGACCTCCAGTCAGCTATACCTAACACCACTTGCATACAATATGCAGACGATTCCACTATAATCTGTACTGCTTCTTCTCAAACAGAACTTCAACCTCTCACCCAAGAAACCTTTACCACTGTTGAAAAATGGTTCTCTGACCGTTGTCTACTCCTTAACCCCAAAAAAACCAAATTACTACTGTTTGCACCTACCTGCAAAACTACTTCCCTAAACTTCTCTATTACTTCCACTGACAACACTCATATTACTCCTGATTCTTCTACAAAACTACTAGGTATTACTATTGACAATAATCTTAATTTTGACTGTCACATCAATAACACAATAAAAGTAGTTAACAAAAAGATTGGATCCCTTTACAGAATCAAATCCTTCCTTACACCTGAAGCCCGGACCACCTTAGCTCAATCTCACCTCCTCTCTACCCTTCTATATGCTTCCCCTATTTACACAAATCTCTAAATGTAACCTTAAGAAACTTGCTTCATCTTACCATAATATTGCTCGATTTGCCACAGGATCCCAGTTTAGAACTCACCACTGTCTGAACTTAAAACAACTAAACTGGCTTGAACTTCCTAACAAACTTACTTATCAACAGCTCTCAATAGCTCACAACATTCTATATCAACCATCCAAAACACCAATACTCTCTAACCTCCTTACTCCCTACAACAATCTGAAACAACTACGATCTTCAAATAAACTACTAGTTAATAGTACCAAACCCAATAATGCTGCATGAGATTGTCTTTTTTCCAACTCAGTTGGCAAAATGTGGAACAAACTTCCACTTAATATCTCATCTTTGTCCACTCTTCCACTCTTTAAAAAACAACTGAAAATCCATCTTAATAAACACTGGCTTTGCTCCTGTACCAATCCTGATTAACCTTTCTTCCTCCTTTCCTCTACATCAATATTTCCTTCTCACTATAACACATCCTGACTGATCCCCATGGACATAATATCCTTGTAGATACAACTTATCTCATATATACTATGAAAAAAAAAAAATTTTTATGACTATGTATTATTTTAGACTAGGGTATGATATTATAAATTGCGTATTGCAATTATTTGTTTTGTTTTGATATGTGTATCTTCTATGTATTTTTTCTGTATTCCCCTTACTTGTTACAACCTTTGGAGCTTTTCTCCCCGGGCCTCCACTGAAAATGGGCATATATCCAGCTGGACTAGCCCGGTCAACAAATGTAAAATAAAATAAAATAAATAAAATAAAGAGAAGTCTGGCTAAGTATGAAACTGCTCAAGAAGAGATGTTTCAGAAAATAATAGAATTAGAGGACAGAGCATGTAGGGAAACCTGAAATTTTCTGCTGTACCAGAGAAGCTGAAAGGAACCAAATGTATTTATTAATTTTATGAATGCATAAATAAGCAACAGGACTGGTATTGCACAACAGGAGTTAATTGAAAAGGGTACCTTGTGTGTATGCTTCAAACCTGGCCATGAGAAAGCATCCTAGACCTTTAATAGTAAAGATGCAATACCCGCAGGAGTTGATTATGAAAAAACTGCGGCAGAAGGACAAAATACTAAAAATGGGAGACAGTAGAGTGTTTGTCGAAAATAATTACTTGCTGTACACCAGGCAAAAGAGGAGTACATTTATTCCAATACTCAAGGAATGTCGAGAAGCAGGTGTGAGACTAAAGGTCCTGTACCCAGCTATTTTAAGAATATATATTTTTTTTTCCTGGTGGGACAGTTTTTTTATTTTATTTTTTTATATATTTTTTTTTATGCAGAGCATACTAAAGAGGAAATAGAAAAGTCTGTTCAACAAAATGTGAGTTATGAAACAGAAGGAGATTCTGCTTCTTGTCCTCCTGGTAATACAGTTCAGAGAGAGACTGTGTCAGTGAGACCTCTTCCAATGTTTCAGTTTAAAAATGACAAAAAAAAAAAAGACAAAAGCACAAGTGTTGACTAGAACCAGGAGAGCATTGGAAATGAGCTCCATTTCCCAAATCCAGTCATTGCTTCAACAGGAATAAAATTAGCAGTTCCAAAATTGACAAAAAATGTGGGATTATGAACCATTAATTACATTTATGAAACATGACAGAAGAAAACTGGACATTTTTGACTTTGTTAAACTTGCAAGACTTTAAAGCATATGCCAAACTTCACGCTATTGATGTTTGGAAGAACATTTTGTGGGGGGGGGGGGGAGTTTAACTTCTAAGCAAAATAAAATTTTGTTCTTAATAGTAATGTTTTTATAATGCATGATATAATCTGCATGCTCTAAAGATTTTCAGTTATTTTTGAGTGTAATAGGGCTACTTTAGGTGCTCCTGGTGTGGGGGGTTTCCCCTTCTTTCTCCCTGTTCAGTTTTAAGAAATATAGGCAATATAACCCATGTGAGAATCGAACCCTGCACCTTGTGTCTGTAAGGTAAACACTTTAACCATTATGCCAACCTCTCACTGAACATAAGACAAAACCAAACAGCACTTGGTAAAAGCAAAAACTATACCATGCATCTTAGCATGCATAACCTTCCTTGTAGGATAACCCAAGTCTGAGTGTGGCTGTCAGTCTGGGACAATTGTTCCTATTAGGAGGTTAAATTTTAAGTATTTGAAAATGTATATAGTTTTGTCTGTTAGTAATAAGTTAATAGGTTTTAGGGGTGTTATTGGGGATGTTTGCCTTTTATTTATTTATTTTTTTTAGGGCTTTCAAAAAAAAAAGTTTTGTAAGATGTGACGGGCTCAAGTGGATATGACAAGAAACAACTGTATAAAGAAAATCAACCTGCCAAACATTAGTGCTTGCATGTAACACAAAAGCTGGAACTAGACACTTAAGCTGTTACACAGAAAAGGTGGGAATAACTTTTTAACATATGGTTCGTTCTAATTATCTTTGAATGGTCTCACAGATGTATGCAACAAAGAAAGTATAGCGAGCTATGTTTAGAGTGCAAATAGCTATGATGGAGACACATTTGGAAAGAACTGAATGTGTGAATTTCATAAATAAAGGTTTTCAGGATGGTTATTCAGCTCAATACCTGGGACAAAGGAAAAGAGGAGAACTGATATTAATTGAAAAAGAGGAGCTCCAGTAGTGATAAAAGATAAAAAAATATAATGGTAGATTTGTAGTACTAAGAGGCTACTGGCAGGGAGGAGGATTACACTGGCATGTATTTATATTCCACCTAAAACTGCTATAATGGAGCTTAAGAAAATTCTGAGAGAAATTGTCAGTTTTAAGCAGGGAGTATTACTTGGAGGTGGGGACTGGAATTTGATTTGCAGCAGTGAAGATGGGTCTGGGGCCCAGAAGGGAAAATATAAAATTTATGAAAATATTTGGCATGGACAATGTGAATTCAGTGGTAGGAGTTGAGTGAGTTCACATACTGTTGTCTAAGATACAAAGAATGGTCTAGACTAGATAGAACATATATTTCACAGGAACATGTACATTTAATTGAAAGTTTTGATACTCATCCAATAATTATTTCAGATCATACGCCAATAATAACTAAAATAAAAATGCAGGCTAATTGAATAAAAATGAGACTCTGGCACTTTACCCGCCTATTTGTTGAAAAGAGAGGAATTTAAGGAATGGGCAATGGAAATTATTTTGGCAGTTATTAGAGAAGATATAAATTTCTTCTGAAAATAAATTGTATCCCACTCCCTAGCTATAAAGTGAAGTTTAAAAATAGGGTGGTAATTAAAGAAAGAGAGATGTGGTTAAGAAATAAGGTTAAAGTATTGATGAGTAGGGGGAATCTCACAGAACAAAGAGGAGCAATTGCAGAAGCCTAAACAGAAAATAAAGGCTTGCTGTTAAGCAACTATTTTTGGATAGTAACTCCAGAACACAAAGTTTTAGCATGTCGACTTGCGCAACAGACAGTAGAAAAGTTTGTCGCCAAGCTTAGGGAGCTATAACAAGGAAGATAAGAAATCCTGTAGAGGTAATAGAAATATTTATAAAAAATCATGAAAGTCTTTATAAAGCAGAGAACTATGAAAACCAAGAAAGGGTACAAATGGAAATTTTTATAGAAGAATTAAGTATGTCAGTCAAATGTCAATAAATACATATGCCAAAGTTAAAGGTAGATGAGGCTCAATAACTATCACTTAGGATAGGAGGAGATGAGATAAACATGGTGATGTATAACCAAGCCACAGGAAACTCCCAATAATAGATGGTATTCCTTTGGAAGTTTGGAAGCTAGGTGGGAAAAACTGTTAAACAAAACCTTCCAGCTCTTTATCAGTATTTTAAGAGGAGAAGTACCAACATCTTGGAAGAAAAGTGGTGATGTCTGTAATACCTAAAGAAGGTAAAGACCAATTGGATCCAACTTCATACAGGCCCATTTCAATCCTAAACATGATTATAAAGCGTTTCTCTATAATGACTAAATGGCAAAAGTGATGCCAAAATTAACAGATATGGATCAGTGTGGTTTTCTGGAGGGGAGGCAAACATTTGACAACATTAACAGAACATTGATCCAGAGAGAAGCAGAGTGTATTGCAGTATATGTATAGGTTCCTGTGGTTTGATACTATTACCGTAATTTGGATATTCGGGGAAGAATGTCTTAAGTTTTCTTTCTGAATAATTCACAGTTAGCTTACCTTTGTAAAGGGACAAGCATTTCAGTATTCGCAGCCTGCTGTGTAATGTTAGACGTATTTAGGTAAGCGATGGTGGAAATGAGCAAGGGGCAGATTACTATAAACTTAGTTTTGGCAAGTTGTTTGACCACGTACCATTCCTCTCTTTTCTTTGCCAGATTTACTCCTAGCTAGAAATATTCTGTCTTCACGGTGTGGAACAAATGGGCTAGCAACTTCAGCTAGGAAGCTGTTAAGATTGTTAAAATGTAATCGTTATGATTCAGTATTATTTAACATACGTCTGCTATAAATTTATCACTGAATGTGTGACTGGAACTGTGAAGAACGTGGTAATATAAAGGGAGCGTTTCTCCCCGGGCCTCCGATGAAAATTGGTTTCGTTCCAACTCTGAGTTTCTCGGTTAACAAATGATAAATAACTATGGAGTGTTCCTCACAGGAAGGTAGACATGGGCTTAGTACCTATCCTCGTTTCGCGAAACAGAGCTTAGTAGGAGAGTACGAGACTCTGCTGTCTGAATTTACCTGAAATAATTTCGCTCACATAAATTGTGCAGTTATGAGGCGGACTGGTTAAGATTACAGGGGATGGTTATCTCTAGTGAGCAAGCTAGTTGGGAGGGTGGCCTAATGGTTAAGGTGTTTGCCTTATAAACACAAGGTGCAGGGTTTGAGTCTCACAAGGGATAATTGGCTAGGCTTAAAATAGCTCACAAGGGCAGTTAGCCTAGTACTAACCTATGAACCTATAACTCGTTTGCATCTGGGGGAGGAGGGGTCCAGTAGTCTGCTTCCCCAAGGAAACAATGTGTATTAACTTAACATTCTTGTAGTGTATAGGTCACACGACGTAAGAAACCTAACCGTAAGTTTTAATCTGTAGAAAATGAAAATCGGGACAAACGCTTTTGAAAATCCAGTATTTCCAGCATTAGCATAAGTTTGAGTAGCGACAGACATAATTGTTCCCATTTCCTGTAGGATTCTGAGATAGTAGTCAGACGGCAATAAAATATGTATATTTTAATTAGCACTATATGTAAATTGTATATGTGATGTTTTCATATTATCTTCCTTATTAACTACTGATTTTTCAATTTTGTGCCAGTAACGATAGTTTGAATTACTTGAGTCAAGAAGGTCCTGTATCTTTTAATAGTATAGTCTCTCCTGTCCTATTAAGAAAATAAGCTTTAAATGTTTTGGTTGGTTATGTGAATGTTTATTGGCCTTATCTGTGTCTGTATGCTGACCAGTTTCAGTAAAATGTTTTTTGTAAATGTACCATAATAATGAAACAAAAGTAAAATTAAAGCTTGTGGGAGGTTGGCATAATGGTTAAGGTGTTTACCTTACAAACAAAAGGTACAGGGTTTGATTCTCACATGGGGTAACTGGCTAGGCTTAAGTGGTCCACAAGGACAGTTAGCCTAGTACTAATCTGTCTGTAAGAAGATACCACTGTTTATTAGTAGGCCTTGATGCAGAGAGATAATTTGACAGAGTGAGCTGGGGGTTTATGAGCAGGGCAATGGAAGCATTTGCTTTCCCTGATATAATTTTAAGGTTGATTAAGATGATATATGAGGAGTTGGAGGCAAAAATAAAAATGGGTGGGTTTCTCTCTGATAATTTCTGTTTGATCAGAGGTACCAGGCAGGGGTATCCTCTCTTCCCTTTATTTGCATTATATTTAGAACCATTGGCAAAGAATAAGGGACTAGGAATTTAAGGGATATAGTTGGTATGGTAGTCAAGAAAAGCTGTCTCTGTTTGCAGATATTTTATACCAGATACAAAACAGAAGTACCCATATTTATGGGACATGATAAAATGAAGTACTTAGGAATATGGATTAAAAAGATCCTGGTGTGGCAGCTGAGGATATGCAGGAAGAGGCTAAAAGGATAATACAAAAACTGAAACATTAGAAGCTTTGTTTTATGGATAGCAAGATACAAGCAGTTAAAACATTTTCATTCCCTTTAGTTTTGTACACTGGTCAGGCATATTTTTATCAACCAAAGGAGAAGTTGTGGATAGCAATTAATAAAGCGCTGAAGGTTTTTTTCTGGGAGAGAGACGGTCAAGTGGGATAAGCTAATTTTTCCAATAGAACAAGGTGGTCTGGGGTTACTCGATTTGAAAGTGGTATTTCAGAGCTGCACAGTTAAGTGTCACACACACACACACACACACACACACACATATATATATATATATATATATATATATATCACAAGCAGAAACCTGTAATCTAAAGTGGAAAGGGATGATGATGATAAAAGAGAGAGGAAGCACAAGAATGCAGGAGAGACACTGATTTTAGATGCAGATCTTTAAGGAGAATAATAATCGTATGGAATATTATACTCAAAGTATTATAAGAACTAAGCCAACATGGGAATGGAAAAAGGAGATTCTACTGATAGGGATGACTCAATTAGGGATACAGACAATAGGCAAGAAGAGCCTGGAACTGGAGAAAACTGGCAAAGGAACCAAGCTACTAAGGTAATTAGAGAGGGAAAGGTAATAGAATGAGAGGATGCCAAGAATTTATTTGGACTGCAGGTTAGAGATTGCCTTCCCTATCAAGGAAGGATAGAGCATTGGTGAAGAAAAATGGGGGGTCCTAAATGAAAGACCAGCACTGGTAGAGTTTTTAGTAGAATCTAGAATAGAAGCTGCTGTAAAAAAATGAATAATTGAGCATATAAAATATTGTATGATAACTATAAGTATCAATCAGAGAAGGTTAGAAAGGATTGGGAAGAGATTGGATAAGCAATTCACATAGAAGCAATGGGAGGATGTATGTATGTCTGCCAAATATGAAACAAAATCTAGAACATTTAGGATTTTTGCTTGCAGATGTTTACATAGGTATTTTTATACCGCAAGTAGACTCCAGAGAATTTTTCCTCAGATAGATGGCAAATATTGGAGATGTGATGGGGAAGAATGAGGTAATTGGAATATATTCTCTGGTAGTGTAATGAGTTGGCAGCCTTTAAAGATCCCCATGCAGACTACTGTATCAGAGATACTAGGTGAACAGATTGGTGTATCTAGGGGAAATTATTTTTCTGAGCTATGATACAGAATCAGAATTGCCTAGACATGGTAAGGCCTTGCTGAATCTAATTATGTTGGCTTCCAAAAAGCAATTATTAGAAAATGGAAATCAAAATCTAAACCAGCTATACTGGAAATAGTGAATATACTAAGAAATAAAACAACCAGAATTTGGATCGTTAGAAAAGGGTAAGAGCAAATTACCTAGAAAAATGGCAATTGTGGGAACAGTGTATACAGGGAAGGAATGAGGTTTAAAAGATGGCAGGATTTAAAATGAGCTATGTAATGTTTAACTGACAATGATTGGGTAGATAATACGTCATGTATAATGTTTGCAACTAAAATTATATCCATATGGTTTGTTGTTTATGATACTTGCAGTTAAGATTTCATAAATGTAGTTTGTTTCATTTATATAAATGTATGATTGTTTATATCGTAAGTGAATTAAGATGTTTCTTGTTTAAAAAAAATACTGTCCTGCTTGATGATGTAGAGTAGATATGAAACCATGTATAAAATGAACACAAATTGCAATTTTTTGTCCTCTTTCGTCTTTCTGTTAGTGTCTCTAAGTATTTCACAGGTGTTAGAGAGGAATGGTGCGATCTTGCTGCATGTATGAGTTTTGAAGTTTCATAAATTGTAATAAAAATAAATTATAAAACAATGGAAATTAGCAGCTAAACTGCAAGCACTACAGCAACTGTTTACAGTTAAAAAAACTAATTTTTTTAAAATGCAGTTCACCATATATAAAACAACAGTGAAAATCAAAGAAAATGGAACTTCTTCAAATCTCTTGCTACAGGAATCCAAAATGGCAGACTGCAACTTGTGTAAAACCATCCCCATCTTTATCTATAACCCTGTACATAACTTTTTTATGTGGGGACTTCAGTCCTCTCCTTCATGTACATATATACTTTCTCCTAGGCTACACCAATATGTAATAAAGATATACTCTCACCCTAATGATATTTCCTAGATTATCTTCCCCAAAGATGTCAGATGTGAATATTAAATGCTCTTGTGCTAGCTACAGTGATTGTTATGTGGTACACAGAAGTTCCAAGAGAATTCATACTACAATATGCACCTCATTCATTAAGTTTACACCACATCTACCTTTTCAGTGTTATTTTTTTTAAGCCTCTTCACAATTAAATGGTGTCAAATGGGAGAAATATCTACAGAAATCAAGAAGTATGTCTTCAGCAGCGAAGAATTATATTTCTGTTAAGAATGTGTGTTTGGAACTACAAAAGTATAATTCCTAGTGAAAAAGGCCACTGCAACAACCTGGAATACTTGTGCTGAGTGGAAATGTTGTACATATAGAAGCTTTGAATCTAAAAAAAATATTCTTCACTACATGTGTATTAGCTGAAAAAAAAGTAAGTGGGCAACATTCCAGCATGTTGGTGGGAAAGAAGCTATAAAGATATTTATTTTTTTCTTTCCTTAATGAATAAATGCAAAATAACAGTACTTCAAAAATGAAATTCAACACACCCCGGAAATAATTTGCCATTTATTAGGCATTTATCCTTTACACCACTACCACCTCTGAAACAGCTGCTCTTATAAAAGAAGGCTCCCAGGGTTCCTCTTTACACCTCAGCTAGTTTCCATATTAATCAAATACTCTCATCTGATCACCCTCAGATACCTCTAATTCTTTATGCAGATGGCATGGTCATCTCCAGGTCTAACAAATCCTTCTCTGTTATACAAATGTATGTACAAGATTACCTCCAAATCCTTAACCAATGATTAATAGGCTAGAAACCTATACTCAATCCCTCACAAACAAAAGCAATACTATTTGGGATCAACAAAAATAGTCAAAGCACCCTGCTTCCTAATATAATATTAAAGGTGTTAACTATATCACCATAGAAACTATCACATCTTTCAGATATCTTGATCTAGCCAAATGCCAGTCTATTAACTTTCAACTGCACATTCAAAATACACACATTACTGCTTTGGGCAAACAAGCTGTCCTCTCTTTTGTCAAAGCCATCCAAAGTTGCCACAAGCAAAGGAATACACTTATCTCAACTCGAATATGGATTGCCCATAATATCTGCAGCCTCAAAGAAAAATGCCATAAGTTTGCAAACCACCTCCACTAAAATCTGCTAGTTCATTACTAACCCCCATTAATGAACTTGACTGCCTCATTCTTGCAAAAATAAATGGCTCCCGATACATTCAAGAGCCAACCTCCTACTTGGACTGATAATTCACAAAGCCTTTTCTCTACAGACATCTTCCACTCTCACTTGTAAACTTTTCACCACCAACCATATGATCTCAGGGATATTTCTCAATCTCATCCCACCCTACTAACTCCAAAAATAATTAAACTTTATTGCACTAACCATGTATTCTCCATCCTTCTACCTACACTATGGGACTCCGTTCTACTTTCAGTCAGGGACATCTACATTTACTTGGCCTTTCAGAAGACAGCTCAAGAAACACATCTTCACCTAAACAAAGTGCAGCTGCACTTACACAGTTCGTTACATGAAAAGTGCAGTTAATTAACACCCCTTTATCCTATTTCATCCTTCCTTGTCTCATATGATCATCCCCCTCATGTACTGCCTCTCATTAATCCTACCTCCATTCTTCTCTTTGCATCTCTCACACTTCTCTCCTTTCTACTCTTTCTCTGCATGCCTCTCTCCATTCTCTGTCTTCTTCCCTTAATATCCTTTTCTGCAACTATTCTCATTTGCTTCTTCTAGCATCTTCATACCTCTGTGTACAGTGATAGGCTGCTATCCCTGTAGCATAAGCCATTTCAGTCATGGCTACATCATATCCAAAAAGCTGTGCGAAGCATAATTCTAAATGTTCCATCCATGTTCTGACTTTGTGAACTGCTTCTTGAATTAAATATTGTAGCATATCTTTGCATCTGTAATTGTTTTTTTTAGTATATACTTGTATCTGTAAATATGTTTTGTTCATTTCTTACATGATCCTATTCACATGGGCTGTGCCTGCAAATGGTCCATTGAGATCAGTGCACTATCCTGGTAGACACACACACATGCATATCTATCTATATATCTGTACATATTAATTGAGCAAAAGAACATAGCCAAAGATGGGCTTTAGTAGGGCACAGTCATCTAAATCCATTCTTTGTGATTTGTTTTGCATGTTACCTATTATTGCCATAATTTGTACTCTTGGACTGTAGTATTAATAGTTGGTATAAAAGAAGGTCCGTATTTATGTATGGAGCACAGGTGTGCATATAGCACAGTGGTATACCATGCATGCTGCAGCCTGCAGAATAGAGTAGCATTGGGTGCTATGAAGTGTTAGGGATCAACTGCTTAGTAAGGTATATTATACCATACTAATTGTTCCTTCTGTGCTGTTCTCCACTGATATGCTCCTTGGTGATTCTTAAGTCTTTCATTCATTAGTCTTGACTGTGAAGCTAGAGCTATTACCATAGTATAGGTAATAAGGTATTTGCTTTTACAACTCCAAATGACTGGCGCTCAAGGGTGACACTGTGGGGTTTAGGGCACATATGGTTGTGGTAACAGGTTTGCCTGCACTGCAGAGTACTCTGTGGTTTGTAGAAGTATTCTTACAAAAAAGGGGGGGTCACTATTTATGCTTTGTTTTCATGTGCTGTTTGGCAGCACATCAGCAGAGGCAAGGATTAACACTGTCACACACACTGCAGCCCTGCAGTCTGGTGGCAGGAGTGTGTAGTAGAACTTATCTGATTGAAGGTTGCTGGACCAGGGCTCAGTTTTTAGCCTTTTTATTGGTTAATTTGTTTAAATCAGTTTGCTCTTATTTGCTGCATAAGAAAATCCAAGCCATCTGCTGATCTCTGCAAAACTTAAGTAGAATTTGTCACGGTATATTGCACTTTTGAACTGCATTTTCACCATATCCCTGCTTATTTTAACTGTTTTTTTTTCCTCAAATTGTTGCACTTTGCTTGCTGTAGCATAGACTAGATTCAGACCTGCTGAATCTAGTTCTGTTTGTATAACTTGAGCACTAAACCAGGCCATCTTTTGTTGGAGAGGGTTCCCCTGCACACTAGTGGCAGGACTGTGCAGTTAGAATTCATCTGACTGAAGGTTGCTAGAACAGAGCTCAGTTTTGTGCTTTTTTGTTTAATTTGTTTAGATCAGTTTGTGCTTGTTTGCAACATAGCACACTGTTTGTGCATCGCACACTGCCATGTGGCGGTGGGCACTTTGGTGGTTATAGATGCTAACTCTTTTGCCTGCAGATTTTCCCTTAGTACTCTGCTGGTGCTCCATCAGTGAGTTCTCATGATTGTCCCTCACTGACAGGTGATATATTTAATGATTGTCCCTCACTGACAGGTGATACATTTAGCGAAGCTCCTGAGGTACCAACACTGATCCTACCTACTAATGTTTCTGACCTCATCAACTTACCTAGCATTATGGATGGACAATTTCCCACAATTTCTCCAGCCAACCTGGTCGACATAGGCATCCTGAGGCAATGTAGCAATTTGCCTCATGCACACTGACAACCCACTCCTTCTGGTCCACTCAATTCATTATGTGAGAGATGCATCTATATCAAGAGCCTAGAATCCAGATTCTCTTGCTCATCAGTCAGTTCATCTGGTACTAAGCAGGTTGTCAGCATGCAGACCTCCCCTCCTGCACCTACCAAACTAACAACACATAAACCTACATATGCAGAGGTCCTTACAAGAAACTTACCTAAACATCAGAGACCTCCCAAACACAAGCACACTTCACATAATACATCCTCTACAGAACATAGTACACATAATATATCACACACCAGCATCTCACCAGTCAAGCCCCTAAGGCATAACACCAGGTTGGATAAGGAAAAGGTCATGGTCAGCTGTCTGTCAGGTTCTGCCACATCACACACAGGTTCATAGGTTCATACTAGGCTATCTGCCCTAGGGCATTTATAAGCCTAGCCAGAGTGTGTATGGCTTTCACCACCCATTTTAAATTAATTTTGCTATGCCCTTTTTCGAGGTTAGTATACTGTGCCTCTGTCTAACAGTGACATAGAAGTGATACCCGGGGTAAACTTACGATCTCCCATCCACTCATCAAGATTCTTCTTTAAGAGAGTCAATGACGGACTCTGCCTAACCTGGACTGGGATTTTATTCCAGAGTGAAGGGAGCCTCTGGGTTATGAATCTGTCCCTCCAGCATGTCCTATTTATTTCAGTGCTGAGATTTAAGTCCCTCGAGCGCGTAGCTCGATGGGATTTGGATTTTCTGAGGTGCAGCATGTCCATTAATTCCGGGTTGGACATGACTTTATACGTCAGGCACAGATCGCCTCTGAGCAGGCGGTATCACTGAGTAGAGCTGGAGTTTCTTTAACCGGGCAGCATACGGCATCTGTTTGAACCCCTTGATCCTCTTGGTGAGGTACTTTTGGGGTCTTTCCAGTTGCTGCAGGTGTCTGGTAAGGTACATCCCAAAAGGGGCATTGTACTCAATTATGGGCCTGATGAGGGATGAGTAAAGAGGCATGATGACCTCCCCTGATCTAGATGTAAATCCCTTTATGATTAGGTGGGCTATATAAAATGTTTTTCTAACCACTTTGGCCACGTGGTTGTCAAATGAGAGATTGCTATCAACTTGGGTCCCCAGGTCCCTAATTACTTCTTCTGTACTTAATGGATTACCACCTATGTGGTAATTTGTGGGCACTTTGTTTTTGCCAAAGGGGATGACTATACACTTTTTGGCATTTAGCTTGAGGCCATGGCTCTGGCACCAGTTGTCTGTTTCTATGAGGCCCTTTTGGAGGATGCTTGTGTCGGCTGGAGAGTCGATTATGGTGCCCAGTTTGCAGTCATCTGCGAACTTGGTCAGCCACAATCCTTCCATGTTGGCCTGGACCTCCGAGAAATATATACCGAACAAGAGAGGTCCCAAGACTGAGCCTTGTGGGATGCCACTTGTAACTGGTTTGGAGTCTGACATGGCTCCAGCTATTCTAACCATGTGGGTTCTGTCCTTGAGCCAGTTTGCAACCCATCTAGTAACATAGAAGTTTATATTTAAGCTGGTGAGCTTATCTATAATGCCCGAGTGGGGTATTGTATCGAAGGCTTTTGCGAGGTCCAGGTAGGCTGTGTGGACCACCTTCCCCTTGTCAATGGCCTTGGTGACTGTTTCAAAGAAATCAACCAGGTTTAAGAGGCAGGATCTGCCCTTAACAAAGCCGAACTGGGTAGGATCCAGTGTCTGTAGGTCCCCAATATTTTTATTTATAAGGTCCATGATGATCCTTTCCATAGCTTTGCAGACCAAGCTAGTGAGACTTATGGGGCGATAGTTTCCAGGATCCGTTGAGGCACCACCTTTGTGGAGAGGGACCACTGTTGCTGTACGCCACTCTTTGGGTACATATCCTGTAGTAAGGCTGAGATTGAACAGTAGTTTTAGGTTTGGGTTTAGCTCTTCTTGGAGTTCATGTAACGCAGCCCGGGACACCGTCTGGTCCCATTGATGCTGTGTTTCTTGCTTTGGAGAGGGCAGCTCTTACCTGAGCATCTGAGATGTCAGGGGGGCAGCACTCTGCTGGGATAGATATTAGCCCTTTTGGTGGGGAGGGGGGGAGAAGTTTGCGCTGAACCTGTCAGCTAGGATGTTGGCAATGTCTGTGGGTTTGGTGTATTTTTTGTCATTTTGGACTAATTCTGAGCATATCTGGGAATTCCCACCCAGGTTCCTAACATAACTAAAGAAAGCCTTATGATTATCCTTAGCGTCCTGTGCAATTTTTCTCTCGAAGCTGGCCTTAGACAGTTTTATGAGTGCCCATAGTTTTTTGCTAATACTGATCAGAGATGCCTTCCCTTTTTGGGATTTTGCTCTGTCATGTAGTAGCTTCCTCCTTCTACTGTATAGTTTGTTTATGGCTGGGGTCCACCAGACAGGACGTCTGCCTTTGGAGGATTGGGTCTTGGTTTTATTTGGGATTGCATGATCCATGCATTCCTGAAGGTGTTCATAGAATGCGTTTATAAAGGATTTTGTGGTCTGGGCTGTATTATCCACAGGCCCGGGAGCTTTGAAGGATTCCACCTCGGTTTTGAGGAGTGTGAAATTTGCTTTAGAGAAGTTTTTCACTGTGGTTTTCTGGGCATGGGGTGGGGTCGGGATGTGAATATCCAGTGAGATTAGTTTATGGTCTGATCTTACCAGTGAGGGATACACTTCTGGTCTGGAGCATAGAGTCCCCATGTTGGTGATGATCAGGTCCAGTATGTTTTCCCTTCTTGTGGGAGTGGTAACAAGTTGTTCCATAGCATTTGAGTTTATAAATTCTAGGAACCTTTGGGCTAGGGTGTTGGAGCTAGAGTAATGCTCCCAGTCTATGGTTGGGTAGTTGAAGTCACCCAATATAATGGTGTTTGGAGAGACCTTCATATTTCCAGTGTTCTCAGGCAGGCCGAGTGGGGCTCCTGGATTTGGGAGGGTGGTCTGTAGCAGGCTATAAACTGGAAGGCAGTTTTACCCACTGTTAGTTGCACATGGATAGTCTCTGATGCTTTGTGCTGTGCCACCAACCTGGAGGTGTGGGTATCTTTGATGAATATTGATACTCCCCCTCCTTTTGTGGTTCGGTCCAAGTTTTGGGGCCGAAAAGCATGGTATGAGGTATAACCTGGTAGTGCTGGGGTGCTCTCGAGAGCCTTGAACTAGGTTTCTGTTACTGCACAGATATCGATGTTCTCCATGCTAAGGAGAGTTTTGAGTGTGTGCATCTTGAGGTTTAGACTTCTGGCATTGAGTAGCATTACTCTTAGTTTCTTATCCCTTGTGATACCTATGGAGGTGGGTTTGTCTTTTGAGCTGTGCCTAAAAAAGGCACTATGGGGGTAGCAAGAGCCTTTGCCAATATCCGAAAGCCCAGGGGTGACAGGTGCAAGCTGTCCCTAGCGAAGCATCGTGGCTTGTCGAGCATGTCATCCCAGGCTGACAGGCATTGGATCCCCTTTGAATGACACCAATACTTAAGCCAATTGTTGAAATTGGTAATCTTGTCTTCATACTGTGGCATCATTCTTGGTGAGGGTAAGATGCTACTCAAGGTCAGGGTCATACCAGCCTGGGCTACATGCTCAGAGAGCTCCTCTATGTCTCTTTTCATGTAGTCCAGGGAGGTACATCTCAGGTCATTCACACCAGCATGGACAATGACTGAGTCATATTTGTACTTGCCTTGGAGTGACCTGAGTGCTTGTGTTATGTGGCGGATCCTAGCGCCCGATAGGCAGCTCACCGTGACCTTCTCCTTGTTCAGCCTGGTGAGCGGGACGTCAGTGTGCTTGATGATAGAGTCACCTATTACAAGTGTATCAGGTGTGTTGTTTAGCCTTAAGGGCTGTGACTGTTTGGCACACTGGCTTTGTGAGCTATGTGTTGCACGTGTTTTGTTTTGGGGTAGCGGTTGCTTGGGTGTCTGCTTTGGAGGTCTCTGCTGCTTAGGCAGATTTTTATTTAGAGCCTCCAAGTATGTTTTTGTGTGTTTATGTGTTTGGTTTGCTGTCGTGGTAGGTCTATGTGAGACTGGAATTGTAGTGAGTGTGGTTTCCTTCTCCTCCTGACTGGTTACGCCAATACTGAGTTGAGAGATCTTAGCCTCCAGTTTGGCTATATGGTTGCATCTCTCACATGTGTTGGAATTTGTTGGGAGGAGGAGAGGGTTGTCTGTGTACATTAGGCAGTTGTAACATTGCCTCAAGATTCCCAGGTTCACCAGCTGGACCGGAGAGGAGATTGACAACTGACCTTTGGACATGCTAGAATAGTATTGGGAATTCCTTTATAATTGAAAAAAAGGGCCAATGGGGAACACGTTACTCAAGGTGAGTCTGTGAGGGTGTAGTGCTTTTAATTTTTTAGTGCTGACTTATATAATTGCTTTAGTGAGCAAGTGCTAGGCTTTAGCGTAGGAATAGGGTGTTTATTATGAGAACTAGATCAGTTCCAAGGCTCAAACCCAAATAAGCAGCGCTGCTCGATGCCGCGCTATGCACAAAATCACGCAAAGCCGCGCTACAGCGGGTTTTATACAGGCGGACTTGAAAGAGCTAGAAATTGGCCCAAAACAGCCAACAGACTACCAGATTCCTGTGCTGGGAACACTCCTCCAGGAACAGATAGGCTGCTCCAAGCTCCCCACTGCCACTGGTGAACAAAGAAGCCTCCCTCTATCCAAGAAAGGAAGGAAATGGCAACACAGGAACATTCCAAAAGTCCAGAATACAGCAAAGCCTGTATTTGGACTACTCTAGGTCAGGAAAGATGGGAAACAAGGATAACTTTTTTTTTTTTCTTTTTTGCAACAAACAGCAGGAAATTGCAATAAATATGTAACATAGGCTAGCGCACTTGAGTGTGTAGCCTCAACAAGTAAATGCAACAAACAGGACAAACTTTAAAAGTGCAGGTGCAAAAACAACTTTAGACAGTTTAAAACAGTTCAAGAAGCAGAAATATTTGCAGTTTAGCTAGATCGGACAGTCGCCCAGGTAGTAGCAGGAAAAAACACTTTTATCAGGTTAGCAGTCGCTCTTTTAGCCTCTCTGCTGCTAGCACCACTCTGCTTGACCACGAGGAGCTTGGCTGAGTAGTAACAAGTGCAAAAAACCTCGCCAAAGCGGGTTTTATACAGGGGGATTTGAAAGAGCTAGAAAGTGGCCCAAAATGGCCAATAGACTACCAGATTCTTGTGCTGGGAACACTCCTCCAGGAATAGATAGGTTGCTCTAAGTTCCCCACTGCCACTGGTGAATAAAGAAACCTCCCTCTATCCAAGAAAGGAAATGGCAACACAGGAACTTTCCAAAAGTCCAGAATACAGCAAAGCCTGTATTTGGACTACTCTAGGTTATTTGTTTGTTTTTTTTTTTTTTTTTTTTGCAACAAACAGCAGGAAAATGCATTAAATATTTAACACAGGCTAGTGCACTTGAGTGTGTAGCCTCAACAGGTAAATGCAACAAACAGGACAAACTTTAAAAGTGCAGGTGCAAAAACAACTTTAAACAGTTTAAAACAGTTCAAGAAAAAGAAATACTTGCAGTTTAGCTAGATCGGACAGTCGCCCAGATAGTAGCAGGAAAAAAAACACTTATCAGGTTAGCAGTCGCTCTTTTGGCCTCTCTGCTTCTGGCACCACTCTGCAGGACCACGAGGAGCTTGGCTGAGTAGTAACAAGTGCAAAAACCTCGCCAAAGAGGGTTTTATACAGGGGGGCTTGAAAGAGCTAGAAATTGGCCAAAAACGGTCAATAGACTACCAGATTCTTGTGCTGGGAACACTCCTCCAGGAATAGATAGGTTGCTCTAAGTTCCCCACTGCCACTGGTGAATAAAGAAACCTCCCTCTATCCAAGAAAGGAAATGGGCAACACAGGAACTTTCAACAACAGGCACTTATGACTCTGTCATAGTCCATGTTGCTGTGAACTACTTGAGATGTACCTCACCGGAATATATGAACAGAGACATGACTGAGATCTCTGATTATGTGTTTCAGGCAGGTATGTCCCTAGCTTTAAGTAGCATTTTACCTTTGCCTAGGATGGTACCTCAATTGTTTGTGTCTTTTGGCTTTTCCCGGTTAGGGGTCGCCACAGTGGAACTCCGGTCCGCTAATGATTGGCAGTAGTGTTTTACATGCTGGCAAACAAAAAAATGATTGACTTCAACAATTGGGTTAGTTTCTGGTGTCATTGAAAGGGGATCCGGTATGTGTCAGACTGGGATGACATAGTCAGCAGATCTCAATGCTTTGCCAGATATGGTCTTCATTTGTCACCCTTGGGATTTTGGTTATTGGCTAAGGCTGTTGCCATCTTCATAGGACCTTTTATAGGCAATGTCACAAGAAAAAAGTTCCAGATGTAAAATACCCTCTAAAAACGACCTCAAGGTTATGCTGTTAAATGCTCAGAGTCTAAACCAGAAACTGTACTCACTGGAAGCAGTCCTTCCCCTGGAAGATGCTGATATTTGTGCTGTCACTGAGACATGATTTAAGGCTTCTGAGAGCACCCCAGCTATACCAGGTTACATTTCCTTCCACACATTCAGACCACAAACTCAAGGCATGAGAACTAAAGGAGGTGGTGTATTAACATTCATTAAAGAAAAATACACCTCTAGATTGGTTAAACAGCACAATTCCCTTCTGTTACTTCAGGTGCAATTGACTGTAGCTAAGACCCCTCTTCAGGTCATTGTCAACAATAGGACACTCTCCATGAATCGGGACATCCACTCAGCCTACTTGGATCTATTTGAGTCAATCAAGATACAACAAAACACTCTGGTTTTGGGTGACTTTAATTACCCATCTATAGACTAGGTAAATTATACATGTTCTAACTCTCTTGCCTAAAGGTTCTTGGACTTTAACGCCAATGCCCTGGACCAGCTGGTTGCCACACCAGCACACCCACAAGGGGCTCAAAACATCCTGGACCTGGTGCTCACTAACATGAGGGACCACTACACCACCCCCACTGTGTGGCCATCCCTGGTGAGATCTGACCACAAATCAGTCTCGCTAGAAGTAACTAACACAAGACCCCCCCCTTAGCAACAACCAAATGAAAAACCTCTCCAACGCCAATTGCAACCGTTTACCTGATGATATAAATAGCTTCATAACCCTTCCCCCCACCGATGGAACAGACACCTATGTTGAGTTGTACACCAGTGCTTTATGCAAGCACCTCTTCAGCTGTATTGACTCTGCCATACCTGATAAAAGCAAAGCAAGATCTTCAAGGAAAAACAATCAAACCTTGCCTAGTGGATAGCTGCCATTACAATAGGAGAAATAATTGCTATCTAAGAGTAGGAAGGAAAGGTCTCAAAACTGGAAACACTCCCTTCTCAACATAAGCAAGCAAGACTCCTAGTGAAGTCTTCTAAAGCTAACTATGAATCCAAATTAGCTTCCATAACTAAGGATAACCACAAGGCATTACTTAGTTGCATCCATAATCTCAAAGGTAAGGCCCAGATTTGTGCTGAATTCTTACTTAATGGTACTACATATATAGAACCTATGGATATAGCAAACCTGCTGGCTGACAGGTTCAGTGAAAACTTCACTCCCCTCTACATATACCCCAAGGTATCCCTAACACCTGTCCCCCACCTAGTATCTCTGAGGAGCAGGTCTTAAATGCCCTCTCCAAGGCCAAAAACACAGCCTCTATGGGACCAGACAACCTCCTGAGCTGTGTTCTGTATGGGTTAAAACAGGAAATGGCATCACCATTTAGCACCCTTTTCAATAACAGCCTAACCACTGGCTTCATCCCAGCAGAATGGAAACAGTCTACTATCATCCCTTTGTCCAAAGGGGATACATCCACGGACCCCAGAAACTACAGACCCATTAGCCTGACCAGCCTTATCTGCAAGGCCACGGAATGAATTATCATGGACCTTATTAACAAAAATATATGAAATCTCCAAACGCTCAACCCGACCCAGTTTGGCTTTGTCAAGGGGAGATCATGCCTTTTAAACTTGGTGGACTTCTTTGAGACAGTCACCAAAGCCCTAGACTAGGGCAGATCTGTTCATACAGCCTACCTAGACTTAGCCAAGGCTGTTGACACAATCCCCCACACAGGCATCATTGATAAACTCACCCAGCTGGGTAACCCATATATTGTCATGTGGGTTGCAAACTACCTCACTGATAGAACTCATGCAGTCAAAGTAGGGAACTACACCTCCTCCAGCAGACCCAAAGTACGGAACTACACCTCCTCCAGCAGACCCAAAGTAGGGAACTACACCTCCTCCAGCAGACCCATAACCAGTGATGTTCCACAGGGATCCATTCTGGGACCACTACTGCTCGGAATCTACTTTTCCAAAGTACAGGCTAAAATTGAAGGACAGTGGATGACAAAGTTTGCTGTTGACTGCAAACTGGGAGTGATCATCGAAAGCCCTGGCAATGTCAACATCCTGCAACAAGGTCTTACACAGACTAATGACTGGTGTCAAAGCCATGGTCTTAAACCCAGTGCAAAAATGCATTATCATCTCCTTCAACAAGGGTGATGTTCCTGCAAACTACCAAATCAATAACAGTACCCTAAGCACACAGTCAGTGGTGAGAGATCTGGACACACAGGTTGACATCAATCTTAAATTCAATCAGTATGTTTCCACAGTGGTAAGTAGGGCATTTTATATTGCTCATTTCAAAAGTAAGGGAATTGCTTCTAGGAAAAAGAGGTTATAATCCTCCTGTATTCTTCCCTCATCAGGCCAATAATAGAGTACAACACTCCCTTTGGTATGTTCCTTTCCAAACACCTGCAGCAATTGTAGAAGATGACAAAGGTTCTTTACAAAGAAAATTCAGGGTCTTCAAGATCTGTCTTGTGTGGACAGACTGAAATCACTTTACTCTGTGTCATGCAGACTGCTCAGAGGCGACCTGTGCCTTGCATATAGAGCAATCTCTGACCCACCTTTAATGGAAATGCTGCACATTCACATGTCAAATGGCACACTGGTTACTCGCTCAAAGGACCTTAATCTGGTATGTGACATCAGCAGAACTTGCTGGAGAGAGAGATTTCTCTCAGAGGTTGCCCCATCTTTAGAACAAGCTTCCTATTCATGTTAAACAAAGCCCCTCATTTGCCCTATTTAAGCGTAATTTTGGCAATTGCATGGGTGACTGGAAATTTGCCCAGTGTTTTCACCTGTGTCCCTCTTGGACAGGGGCATTAGGTGCTGATTTTAGTGTCTGCTTGAACCAGACTCCCTTGGGAGCATGGGTTGAACTTGGCTTGGCTTGTAAGAGACCTGGGTCCATTAGCCTAGTAACCTCCTATGATCCTATGTTGGTACACAGCTTTACTCTTGCGTGTTGCCCTGTTATCTCTAGCCCTTACAGAGTATAGTGTTTTGGAATCATGTACAGTCCTGAGTGTACATTTTTGTATGTCTACTCCATGCACGAAGTACTGTGGCTATGCAATGGGTAAGACTGCCTACAAGGTCTTACTCTCTCTTGTGTAACTAACACACACTATGAATCAGACAGCTTTGACATGCAGTTTTATTATATACCATTCTTATTCCACTAGGCACAGTGTTCCTGAATCCCACCTCATTAGTTTTATGAGTTGCATGACTTTCTAAGAAGAAATAATTTCTGGTATAAGAAATGATGAAACAAGGGGCAAGCTTTAAAGAGTTACAGACCTGACATTGGTTGGGATTCACAAACTCGCATCCACAATTAGGTAGAGCTAGTACATGGTAAGAATCCCATTCTGAAACCCTACTCAAGTCAAAGAAGTGCCCAAAGTAACTTCATACACTGCTACATTCCCAGAAGCATTGAAGCACAGAGAAGGTATGAAAATGAAGTCTCACAGTACAGAATCAGAGTATATTGCATAATGAGGGCCATCCCCACTGGTATCACAAATTATATCTTTGACTGCCCCCAAACCAGATTTTGCTCACAGAGCATACCTGAATGGCAACATCTGAAGAAAAACACTACATAGTACAGGCAACGAATAGTATATATAGTGCTGTATCAGTCTCTCCAACATACTGTGTGCCACGTATGGCACAGTCCTGCCTCTACAAACTGTGTTTGCTGTTTTCACTGATGCAAGTGAGCTTCCACTAATGGAAACTAATACAACACCAGATTCTTCCTTGATTATAATATCATAAATGGTTCTTACTCTGCATATTTAGTAAATGAAGTTGAAATGTACCACCATCCCCCTGTGCTGTCACAATAGGTAGCACTGTGCCTGTTGTAGAAATTCATTATAGCACATTTTACCTGACAGCTAGGAAATAGCCAAATAAGAATATATACTGACTGACTGTAGATATATACAGAAAACATTAACAACAATATGGATAAGACATTGGGTATCATTAATGTACAGTATTGTCAAATGTTAACAGTCAGTCATAAATATCATAGACAGCATTATCTGTGTATTATTTTGAAACACTTTGATGTCCAATATTAATTTTCTGGTCTGCAGTGTCTCTCACAGATTTTACTCATATTTGTGGGAAATTTCTAAGATTAATGTGTGTAGACTCTGTATAGTCCCAGTTCATGTTAAGTGTGGTTAAGGTCCACATTTTCTGTAATTTAACATTCAGGCAATGGTGCTTAATGAAATACATTAATGCTGGGACTGCACATTAAACACTGCATACAGACTATCTGTGGGACTGCACACAATGTTTATGAATCCTTTGGTTTAACAAAAGCTGTGGATATTTGCAGAGCAAATGAAATTATTATTGCACAATTTACAAAAAAAATGAATGTGTAAAAGAAGTCAAATAAGGCAAAAATGAGTGAGACAAGACACTGTCATATGGTTAACACACGGCAGGTAGAGTCAACCAATGTGTGCAACCTTTCCCCGAAAGTTGTCATACCGAATGCCGGTGTACCCAATAAAAATGCAGAAGCTCTCTACTGTTCTGGTCCCAGGATCAAGTGCTATCATGGGTCCAGAAGGGGGCAAATTTGGGTAGTCAATGTTTTTGAACATTTTGACTTTCAGTATGTGGGACTCTCACAACTCGACTCGACCATCTGTTGCAAAAGTAATAATACTGAAAAAAAATAAAGCCACAGGACAATGTGCTATAACAAAGAAAAGATAAAATCCAGAGGCCCAGAAAAACCCTGTGTTATTGTAATTCAGGTTTAGATAAAGAAGTATTGTCCAGCTGTTAATCACACTTTCAGAATCTTGGGGGTTGGCATAATGATTAGGTCTTTACCTCATAAATCCAAGACACTGGGTTTGATTCTGACCTCTGGTTACTGTCTAGGCTTGCAATAGTCTACACAGACTGATAACCTAGTATTTACCTATGAACCTATAAAAATCTGTACTAGAAAACATAAATTTTCCAAAATGTGTAAAACCAAATATAGTCAAACACATTTATAGAATGGTGAACAGGAATATAAAAAATGTGATGTTAAGTTGTCTATCTCGCCTTCATTCTTGCTGGATGGGTTCGGAGCCGACCTCGGCTCCGACTCGGCCACTCTAAAGCTCGAGAGTTGGTTCCACCGGCTCGAGGCTCCCCTTATATCCCACAATGCTAGGCGAGAGTTACCTCAGATCTCGTTTGCCGCTACAGCTTCGAGGTTGGTTTTTCTACCGGTTCCTGGTAAGTTTTAACTTTTTCTATAAAAAGTTACTCTTGTTTCCCCTTTTTTTAGTTTAATTATTCCTAAATTAGTGTAGTTTATTAAACTCTATCCCCGAACCTTTTTTCTTCCCGTTTCTTGTCAAAAGAACTTTTAGTTCTTCCCTTGGGCCTTAGGCCTTCCCTTCCCTAGGGAGTGTTTGTGTAGTGTACTACTGCTTATTGTACTTATTTTTAGTATACTTTTACTATAATTGTGTTTTTTGACAGGGTATAACTGGTGTGTTTGAGTGTGTGTTTGGTTCACCAGTTAGGCTATGTCTAAAGAAGCAAAGGTCTCCGGATTCAAGAAGTGTGATGCGTGCTGTCAGAAAATGTCTCTGACAGACGCTCACACTTCTTGTGTCTATTGTCTGGGGCCTTTGCACCTGCAGGACTCCTGTGCTGTCTGCCATGGCTTCAGCCCCAGGGTCCTGCAGGAAAGAAAAAACAAGCTCATTTTGAGAGGCTTGTTGAAGCCTGAGGATTCCCTGTCTGTTTCAACAGGGAAGCCCTCCAAGGCATCGAGGTCTTCGGCTCCGGCTTCTGAGCCGAGACCTCAGGTTGTTCAACCTTGCCTTTATCGGCTCCGGCTGGAGCCGATAAGACTCAGTCCACAGTTTCTGTGGCTCCTCGGCTCGGCCGGAGCCGAGGTTATCGAGTACCCGTGTCGGCTCCGACAAGATCTTGAGCCGACAACCAGAAAGAGGTCTAGGTCACCTTCTCTTGGCTCCGTTCATTCGGCTCCAGGTTCTCCCCTGCTGTCTGAACGGAGCCAAAGGTCTCATTCCTCTAGGTCATCGAGGTTGTCTGATCATGACCTTCAGAGGGTGGTGAGTCGACTACTCAAGTCTGAGGCACTAGCCCAGATGCTTCAGAGCCCGACTCATCAGTCGGTGCCTGTCCCGTCCATCAACTCCTTCCTCCTTCGACTCTCTTGAGCTCGGGCCGGGTCGTGTCGGAACCGAGACTGTGGTCACCTCGGGCCGAGACAATTGTCTTCGGCTCCGTCGTCGGCTCCGTTTTCTTCCATGGAGGAATCTCGGCCGGACTTCCCTCGTCGGCTCCGAGGGGTGAGTGGCATCGGACCCTTGTCCGACCCCCTCTCGGTGCTTGCGCTGGTGAGTTCGGCTCCGACATCGGCCTCGAGCCATCACTGTCGGTGCCGAGGGGGTCTTTAGCTCCTCGGGCGGGGACCTCTGGCTCTGCCTGACAGGGTGCTTCGAGCTCTTCCGGTGTGTGTTAGCGCCTGCCTCTACTCCACAGTCGGCTCCGTCAGCCCCTCCCTCTATGCAGCCCCAGCATAAGTCGACTCACTCCCTCATCCCGGACCGCAGAGAGCCAACTCCTCAGGAGCCCCTGTGGGGATTTCATCCTCTTCCGAGGCCTCTCCTGATTTGGCAGAAGAGCCCCTCGGAAGAGGAAGTGCAAGAGGAAGCACATTGACTCACCTGAGTCTATCACGTCCGACACAGATCTGGATGATTCTGAGGGTTCCCCCCGTTCCCCTTCTGAAGATGTCTCTTTTGCAGACATTCTGGAGATCCTTAAACAGAGGGAAATTGGCCAGCCCTCATCCCTTCGCAGGTCGAATCTGTCTACCTTGCGTCGTTTGGCTCTCGTCCTTCCACCTCCTGGGTGCCCCCCCTTCGACCCCCTCATGCAGGTGGTTGCTAAAAGGCATGGGCGGCTCCTGATTCAGTGGACCCCACTCCCAGGAGACCCTCCAAATTCATCACAGCTCCAACAGACAAGGAATTTTTATCAAAAGGAGTCTCTGTGGATGCTATGGTGGTAGCTGCCGCCACAAAGAAGGAACTGGCTGATCCTTCAGTGCCTGTCCATCCACCTAACAAGGAATCTAGGTCCATGGATAGGTACGGGAAGCGGATGTTCTCCTCAGCGACATTTACTATGCGTTAAGCTGAATTACCTGTGTCATTTCACTCGTCTTCAAAGGGACTTGATCAAAGAAGCGAGTGAAATGCTTAAGGACCCTACAGCTGCGGGTTTCCAAGAAAAAATGAACACGCAGCTGGCTATCCTTAATTCTATTTCCAACTCCTCCATGCCTCCTCTCTTATGCGGCCGATGGAGCGAGCAGAGCCGCTGGAACAGGGGTAGCCTTACGTAGGCACGCCTGGATGCGGCTATGCAATTTTGCGGAACCTTTCAAGACGTCTTTCACAAACTCCCCTTTTGATGGATCATCCCTTTTGGTCCACAAGTGAAAGAGACCCTGACTAGGTGCGAGACGGATGGCAAGACCCTTTCTGCCGTCGGAGTCCGTTTTTCCACTCCTTCTAGGCCTTACCCCAAAGGCCAGAAGGGGGGAAAGATGTGGTTCCGTAAACAATCTCAAGGGACTTCGCCTGGCGACAGAGTCGGTTCCCGCCAGAGGCAGAGGGGAACAACAATGGTAGACGCCGCCCTAGAGGCAGAGGGGTCCGCAGAACCAGGGCAATCGAGAAGCCTTCCGATAAGCCCTTTCAGCATCCCTGAGGTGTTGCCCGACTGCCCATCTTCGGAGGCAGTCGGGGGAAGATTGTCACTGTACCCAGAAGCCTGGCTATCCTTGACACAAGACAAATGGGTACAGTCCATCATTTCCGAAGGTTATTCTATTCCCTTTCTTCGTTCTCCAAGTCAGTCAAAGAAATCCCTTCCAGATGTTCCACCCGCTCAAAGGGATATAGCAGCTTTGGAAATTTCAAAACTGCTTGCAAAAAGAGCTATTCAGCCAGTGCCAGCAGACCAACTAGGATCCGGAATCTACTCAAGGTTCTTTTTAGTTCCAAAGAAAACAGGGGACTGGAGACCAATTTTGGATCTCAGTATCTTGAACAGATCGGTCAAGAAAACAAGATTTCGGATGGTCACGCTGCAATCCATTCTTCCCCTGTTGGGAAAAGGAAACTGGATGTGCTCTATAGACCTTCAGGACGCGTACTATCACATAAAATGAACAGGCCCCCCAGAAGGTACCTCCGCATCAGGCTGGGAACCAGTCATTTTCAATTCAGGGCCCTGCCCTTTGGTCTCACCACTGCCCCGGTGTTTACCAAATGCATGGCAGTGGTAGCTTCTCACCTGAGACGACAAGGATTCCAGGTGTTTCCATATTTGGACGACTGGCTCCTCACAGCTCCCACCAAGCATCTCCTTCTGATGGCCAGAGATTACTCTTTTCGTCTGTCAAAACTGGGTATCTCAATAAATTGCGAAAAGTCTGTTTTGTCGCCTTGTCGTACTATTACCTACATAGGCAAAATTAGATACTGTAAACATGTCTGCAACACTAACGAACCAAAGGATATCAGACATTCAAAAATTGGTATCACTACTTCTCAACAACAACAGAGCCAAAGCCAGGTTAGTTCTAAAGGTGTTGGGAATCATGGCAGCGGCCATACCCCTCCTTCCATTGGCCAGATTCCACATGCGGATCCTTCAGTGGATGCTCTTTTCTCAATGGTCATACCAGGAACTTCCAATGTCTCACACCATTATGATCACGCAAGCGTGCAAAAAGCATCTCATATGGTGGATGTCTTCCCCCCAGCTCCTGTTGGGGAGACCATTTGTTCCACCTCCTCCGGTTGCTACTCTGACAACGGATGCCTCCCTGATCGGGTGGGGGGGGCATTATCAGGGCAGGACAGTCCAGGGCACATGGCAACCAAACGAATGCCACTTGCACATAAATGTTCTGGAGATGAGAGCAGTGCTTTTAGCGTTGCAAGCCCTTCAACACTCTCTTCCCTTGGGAACGATTGCAATCCAGACAGACAATATGTCTGTAGTGTGGTACATCAACAAACAAGGCGGAACCAGATCATACCCCCTGTGTCGAGAAGCACTCAGACTGTGGCAATGGGCGATTTCTTCTCAGCGTTTTCTGATAGCAACGCACATCCCGGAAGTCCAATCACATTGCGGACAAGTTGAGCAGAGCTATTCTCATGCCTCACGAGTGGTCTCTGAAAGACTCTGTAGTGAGAGAGATTTTTCTCAAGTGGGGTCAGCCTTGCTGCGATCTTTTTGCTACTCCCCAAAACAGCAAGTGCAGAGAATACTTCACTCTATTCCCCTTACCAGGCCAACCCAGCAGGGACGCGCTAGTCCAAGTTTGGCCCCGGGGACTTCTGTATGCATTTCCTCCTTTCCCACTGATCTCTCAAGTAATACAGAAAGCTATCGCTCAGAAGGCCTCATTGATCCTCATTGCTCCTTACTGGCCTCGACAAGTGTGGTTCCCCTTTCTGCATCGATTTCTTTTTGAGCGACCGTGGAATCTGGACCTAGTTCCAGATCTTTTGATCCATCAGTCGGGTCAGTTTCATCGCTCCCTCCCCTCTCTGAACCTCACTGCTTGGTTCCTCCACTTCCAACCGTAGCCAGGCTTCCTCAATTATCTCACTCTGTTAGAGATATTTTGATAGCTTCCCATAAATCTTCCACTCGAAAGATTTATTTGAGTAAGTGGAAACGATTTTCATATTGGGCACAAGGAAAGGACATAGATCCTTTCACCGCTTCCATCCAACTAGTCCTCGATTTTCTTGCTGAACTCTTCCATGCAGGTTCATCTCCATCTACTCTTAAGGTTCAATTGGCAGCTATTTCTAATTTCCATGTGGGTATTTCTGAATCCGCCCTAATGTCCCACAAACTCTGCAAAGCCTTTTTGAAAGGAGTTTTTCTGCTCAGACCTCCTGTAAGAAATCCTCCTTCTCCTTGGGACCTAAATTTAGTTCTTGCTTCTTTGATTCTTTCCCCTTTCGAACCTGCAGCTTCATGTTCCTTAAAGTTATTATCATGGAAAACTCTCTTTCTGGTGGCTATCACATCAGCTAGAAGAATTTCAGAACTTCAAGCACTCAGTTGTCGTTCTCCTTACCTTGTGTTCCATAAGGACAGAGTTTCCTTACGAACTAACCCATCCTTTTTGCCTAAGGTGGTTTCAACATCAAATCTAAACCAGTGCATTGACCTCCCTGTCTTTTTCCGGAGTATTCAAATAGGTCTGAACAAAAATTACACTGTCTGGATGTTCATCGTCAATTAAGGTACTACTTGGACAGGACGAAACAATTCAGAAAATCTGATCAGCTGTTTGTCTCCTATGGAAAGCAGAAAGGGACTTCCAGTTTCAAAGGTATCTTTATCCAGATGGCTAACATCTCTGATTACCCTTGTTTATGAGATTAGACATCAAAAACTGCCTAATAAGCCTAAAGCCCATTCCACCAGAGCTTTGGCTACTTCTCTAGCCTTCCAAGACAGACTGCCTATTGACACCATTTGTGCAGCGGCTACTTGGGCTACTCCTCACACTTTTATTTCCCATTATAAGTTGGATTTAGCTTCTAGGCATAGAGCTAATTTTGGTTCCACTGTACTCAGGAGTCTGTTCCGTTAGGCCACCCGGGACAAGGTGCTAGGGACGGTCCCATCCAGCAAGAATGAAGGCGAGATAGAGAGCGTAACATATAGAAGTTATGTGGTTACCATAACGTTCCATGTTAGTTGTCTGCTTCGCCTTCTTCTTGCGTCCCACCCTCCTTCCCCCTGGCCTGGACAGACCTAGAGGAGTTGTGATCGTGACCTCTCTTTCTACCACCTCTTTCTTAGCTATATGCTATTATGCATATTTCTTGTTTCAGGATGTAGGTCACCCTTCTTCTCCCTGTTGTTAGAGGTGGTCTCTGTTATAGTTATTCTGTTTTATACTGTTACTATCTTAAGCTGGGGTTAGCTTACAAACGAGATCTGAGGTAACTCTCGCCTAGCATTGTGGGATATAAGGGGAGCCTCGAGCCGGTGGAACCAACTCTCGAGCTTTAGAGTGGCCGAGTCGGAGCCGAGGTCGGCTCCGAACCCATCCAGCAAGAAGAAGGCGAGAAGAAGACAACTAACATGGAACGTTATGGTAAGAACATAACTTCTATTTTTAGAAGTAATCGACTTCATAATATTAAGTCGAAATAAGCATCCAATGCAGTGAGATGGGTGCAGAAAGCAGCTTGTTGGAAAGAAATGTGGAGAATTGATGGACACAGTGTGGGATTTACTGTAGATAATGTTGCAAAGTATAGTAATTTTGTCAGTAGGTAAATTTAAATATTTGGGTCTGTTTGGCACTAAAGAGAAAGCTGTGTGTATGTCAGCTTATTCTGGCCACCAAATGAGGCTAGAAACTGCTGACATTTTAGTATAAAAATATGACATTTAAGTTTCTTTTTTAAGTAGCTTTATTCACAGACTTGAATTCTCCTAATATTTTGGGTTATGTGTCTTATGAGACATAAGCAATGGGAAAATTATTCACAATGTAGATCTAAAGACTCCCATTTTAGAAAATCAATCAGCACTGTTGCAGACATTTCAGAGCCATAGTAATGCTAGTCTCTGTGAATGTGCTCATTTGCTGAGAGGATTAAGATGATTATCAGGAGAATATCACAGACAAATGAATCTTGATGATGTTCCAGTGATACTTCAAGGAAAGTATCTGTAACAAGTAGAAGTAAAATAGGGAACTAAGGGAATGAAAAGTCTTGATGTTACTAAGAAGCAATTAGAGCTAAAATAATGTTTGAATAGAGTAGCCACTGTTTCAAAATGGGCACAATTTGTATTTCTATTGATCTGCAAAGTCTGAGTAAGGTAAGTAAAATACATGTCCCATTGCTTACAGTTGTAGTAGTATATTTAATATGGTCTTAGGAAAATACAGATTTCTTAGACTTTCAGACTTCATTTTGTATTTCATCAACAGCAGAGGTATTCCAACAAAATGTTGCTTGGGTAACTGCAGGCTTGCAAGCCATTGTTAAGTGTATGTGATGATCTGTATGTGCGGGATCAGATCTGTATGTGTGGGATCAAACACAAGGACAGCATGGTGGTAAGCTGATATAGACCAATACATAATTTCAAGTTAATAAGAGCAAGTGTAGAAGAATAAAAGTGGCATATCTGACATACATGGATCATATACCAACATCTAAATTGTAATCCAGAAAAATTGTAGTAGTGAAATGCAAAGACCAAAAGAAAAGCAAGTATTAGAGGTTTCTTAGGGTAGTCTAGTACATTGCAAAACTTGTACCTTGTATGCTTGAGATAACTCTGCCTCTAAGAAAGTTGTTAGAGCAAGAATTAGATAGGAAAAAGAGTCCTGAAATGCTGAAGAAACCAGTTACTGATACTCCAACATTGAACTGTTATGATGTGGGCAATTCTGCAGTGATGCCATAAAGAATAGCTGGTCCCTGTTGTTGCTCCTAAAACAAATGAATGTGGGTTAGCTAAAAAGCTGATTTTTTTTTTTTTTTTTTTTTTTTTTTTTGTCAGAAGCTAACAAAGGTGTCATAGTGATACCTTGTCTAGTATATGTGTTACAATCGGGCAGCAGACTGAAAAAATAAGAGGTAACAAGTCGAGGGATCAAAAGTTGGAGCCTTAGTAGATCACAATGGCAAGTGGAGAAGAGGAAGTTGATAAGGAACCCAAAAATAGAGCAACCACGCTGACAAGAGGAGGTGCACCAGGATAATATAAGAAAAAATACATTTTATTATGATTAAGTGCTTTTATCTGTATACTGTTAAATCAGACTTCATCAGAATCTGTTAAAAACAGCACCAGGTGCTCTATTTATAGCATTTCAAATGATCACGACAGCTGACCTCTCTTTCTTTTTTAAAGATGCATTACATATTTTAAACAAAATATGTATGTATATATATTCAGTCACTCGTGAGTGTAAATGGCAGTAGAAATACAGAGGTATGTATAAAAAACTAATTTGAATTATATTAAAATGAATTGTAATAATAAAACATTATATAATAAAAGACAATATATGCAAATATAAAAAAAAATCATTTTAACAATAGTAAACTGACATTTCAAAACAGTTACCCCCGCTAAATGCTAACCAGGGCTGACCTGGTTTTGCTTTTGAAATCATACTAAATAAAGCACTTTGTCTTTATTTTACAACTTGTCTGCTTGCAACCTCAAAACATTCCCAATAGAGATTGCATCATTAATGCCAGGAGGATTGATTGCATTCAAGAGCAGCTGCCACCTGAGTTCTTTCTGTTCTAATGTGTTTTTTTTTTCAACCTTCTCCCCTAATAGAAATATCAACTTTCTAATAAAAAACACAAATCTTTTAAAGTTGTTACATTGTGTGTAATGTTTATAAAGTACATTGCTAATAACTTTATTTTTATATTGTTCTAATGCTCATATATCCTTTGGCTCAACTGCCTGTCTGTTTCACCCACGTAAAAGGCATTGCAAGAGAGGCAGCTTGCTAAGTAAACTATGGCTTTACTGTTACAATTACATGCTTCAGGGCAGGATATAGTCTGTGGGTGGCTGGCTACAAGTACATATGGGTCTTCATGAATATATTTGCAATATTTACATGAACCACACTTTGACATTTTTCCCCATCATTGGGAGCCATTAATGTCTGTTCTTTCTTATTTTCAAAGATCCCTTTCAAATGCATGCTTGTCTTAGACTTGTTCTTGTTCTTAAAATCATATTGTTGACATCTCTTATTGCATTCTTCTTATTTTTTCTAATAATTTCATTACTATGGAATTTGCCCCACTATCCATACTTGTAAAAACCATGGTGATAGAAAAAGTGTTATTGTTTTGATTCAGTGTCCTTGGACTAACTTCATTGTTACTTAATGAAGGATGAAGGGGAAAGGTCTTTATTCCTGCATTCCACTATTTCCATAGATACATGTTCTATGTGTTTGTGTGGATAATCCCTTGTAGTAAACATTTGTTTCATTTTAGCAAGCTCTTCCAAGAACAATTGGTCTTCACTAACTAGTCTTGATAGCCTAACCATTTTTCCTTTTATTAGGTTTTTTTTTTTTGCTATATAAGGTAGTTAATAGAAAATATAGGAAGGCATTGGAATAAGTTGGTCCTCTATATGTTGAGGAACAGAATCTCCTGATGTTCTTCGTGTTTCACTGTTGCAGTTATAACTGTGGGGTGATCCTGCTGGCAGGCAGCCTGAGGTCGGCCAGAATCACAAAGTCTGGGTCCGGCGTCGGCTGCTCAAGCTAGTACCCTGACGTCAGTACGCTCTGGTACATAGCCCTCAGCCGACGCCATCTTCTCCAGTCTTTCTTGCCGTGCAGTGGAAAGCAGTTCGCAAGTCGTTGGTTGGCAATTTTTGATCTACGCATTTGTTTGCTGTCGGTCCGAAGTTCTTACTTCTCTTCTCAAAGCTAAGTACCCCATTGGGGAATCTTTTTCTTATTCCTCCGATGTCAGAAAAAGTTAATAATTGTATAGCTTGTGGAAAACAAATACCTCATAAAGATTTCCACTCTTACTGTCTACCTTGCTTAGGCCCTGACCACAACGTTTCTTGTTGTCGGTTCTGTGCCAGGTTCAATTCTCGCACCATTAAGCGTCGGTACGACTGGGCTTTAAATTACTTTTGCAGACGCTTCAATTATAGAATGTCGTCAGATTCTACCGGAATTCAAAAGAAGCGCAAAGACAAGGACAGGCCTCCGAGGTCCAAACAGGATTCGTCGCAGCTGGAGTCAGCGTCCGGTTCGGCTGTCGTCAGTGAGGCGCTTTTGCAGCCCCTGTCGTCCGCCACTTCTGAACCGATGGCCGATACGGACTCCCATGGGGAGCCATCAAGGCCTATTGTTTTATCTGCTGCAGGACCTTCGGACGTCACTCCCTTAGATGGGTCCGGAACCGCTGTGCAGGTACCGGCTTCTGAGGGGGTATTCAGGCCTACTCACATCACCATTTCAAAGGCAAAGGCAAAGTCCAAGACTCCAGTTAAACCTAAAGTTTCTGCTCCAGCTACTTCTGAAGCTACTCCCAAGACACAGAAGCAATTGCTAAGGATGGCTGAGGATTTGCTTACAATGATTAGGGGTTCTCATCCCCCTCCAGAGAAAAGGCCTCGACAGGATGTTCCTTTGGATTCCTCTGACCAGGCTTCTGTATCTTCTGTTTCTTCCTCTGATCAGGAATATTCCTTTCCTCCTTATGAGGATTCGGATGCAGAGGATTCCCTGCCCTCTGCTTCTCCGCCTGAGGATTTCTCTTTTGGGGAGACCTTACTTGAGATGAGGGAACATTTTCATTGGGAAGGTCAGGATTATTCTGCTTCCAAGAAGAGGCTTAGGGAATTCCTTCTTCTTCCTCAACACAGACCTTTAGCTATTCCTCCTGTTCTTGATATTGTGGATGATGCCTTTTCTGAGGCTAATTTGAATCCTGATTCCATGCCCCCTGCTCCTTCTAAGCCTGATAGATTTTACAGGGTCCCTGATTCTCATTTATTCTTATTCAAGAACCCTTCTGCGGATCCTGAAACTATTTCTCAGGGTTCTAAGGCTGCTAAGGTGGCTTCTTCCAAAAATCCTATTCCCTCCAAGAAGGATTCTCGTGCCTTAGACAGGTGGGGTAAAAAGGTATATACTTCTGCTACCCTTGCTATTAGGGCTTTAAATTGCCAGTTTCATATGTTTAAGTATCAGCAATTTCTTTTGTCTGTTTTGAAACAAAAGCTTGCTACCTCTTCGGCTTGTGCAGAGGATAAGGAATTGCAGGATGTATTGCATGCAACTGAACAAGTGAACAAGCATAGTTTGCATTGTGGTTTTGATGCTTTGGAAGCTTCTTGCAGGGCCGCAGCCTCTGGTACTGTTATTAGGAGACATGCCTGGCTTCGAGAACAAAGTTTGCCGGAACAGGTTAAGGCTAAACTTTTAGATGCCCCTGTTCAGCATGATGTTTTATTTGGATCCAAGGCTGAAGAGGTTATTAAAAAGATGGAAGAAAAGGCAAAATCTATGCAGACTGTGAAAGATTTCTTACAAGTTCAGCCTCCTAGATTTTCCAGGAATTGGCCCTCCAAAAATTGGTCCTTTCCCACATCTGACAGGCCTCAAAGGGGAAGATATAGACGCTCCAGAGGTCGTGGTCAAGCCAAGCTCAGGCCTCTTACAGATCCAGACAATGGACTGCTTCTTCACCTAGAAGGGGAGAAGACAGATCCCAATCTCAAAGGAAGCAGACTCAATGACTCTCTCGGTTGGGCTTCAGGACCCCCTTACCTGGATGCCCCTCTCGGAGGAAAGCTTTCTCTTTTTTACAGGAATTGGACTCATATTACCCAGGACAAATGGGTATTGGACGTGATTTTAAGAGGCTACAAGCTCCATTTTCATACTCTGCCAAGGGTTATCGGTTGGCCAGATCTGCCAAAACATCAATGGGCAGAGGCCTTAAATCAAGTGGATGCTCTACTGGCCATGAGAGCCATAGAGCCTGTTCCTCTCTCAGAAAAGGGAAAAGGCTTTTACTCAAGACTATTTCTGGTCCCAAGAAAACAAAACTCATGGAGACCTATTCTGGACCTTTCAGTGTTAAACACTTTCTTGGAAATTAGAAAATTCAAAATGCTTACTCTACAACAACTGCTTCCAGTACTCTCCCAGGACACTTGGATGGTGACATTGGACCTAAAGGAGGCCTACTTACACATTCCCATCAGGCAGGAATGCAGGAGATTCCTCAGATTCAAAGCAGGCTCGAGGCACTTTCAATTCTCTGTACTGCCCTTTGGTTTATCTACTGCGCCCAGGGTTACCAAGTGCCTGGCCCCAGTAGTGGCTTATTGCAGACTTCAGGGGATTCAGATTTACCCCTATTTGGATGACTGCCTTATCCAGGCAGACAGCAAGGACCTTTTACTTCAACATCTGGATTTTGTTCAACGTCTCTTCCTCCTCCTGGGATTTTCAGTAAACATAAAAAAGTCCCAATTGGTTCCTTCTCAACAAATGATATTTTTGGGAGCCCTCCTAAACACAACCTTACAAATGGCTTTCCTTACGCCAGAAAAACAAATACAGCTGGCTTCAATTTTCAAAACCTTGGCAACCTTAACTCAGCTCACTGCAAGGAAATTCCTGCAGGCAATGGGCTATATGGCTTCATGCATTCTGTTAATTCCAAATGCAAGGCTTCATATGAGAAAGCTTCAGTGGTACCTGAAAAGTGTATGGTCTCAACATTACCAAGATCTGGACACTTTGATTCCTCTGATCCCCTGCCTCCAGAAGGAGTTCCTTTGGTGGTCCAGGGTGTGCACTTTAAACGAAGGGAAGCCTTTTCGTCTACCTCAACCTTCTCAAATCATAACCACGGATGCTTCGGATTATGCTTGGGGAGCACATTTTCTAAACAATTGCCAGCAGGGGACCTGGACAACGAATCACCTTCACTGGCACATCAATCTGAAGGAAATGTTGGCAGTTCAAAATGCTCTTCTAGCCTTCAAGAACCTTTTACAACCAGGGCCTCTTCTAATTCGTACAGACAACACCACAGTCATGTGGTACATAAACAAGCAGGGGGGCTGTCATTCATACCCCCTTTGCAGACTAGCTATGGCTTTATGGGACATAGCTCTAAGTCTGAATCTGCATCTTCAGGCTCTATTCATTCCAGGAAAGCAGAATCTCTTAGCAGACAGCCTAAGCAGAAACATTTTGGATCCTCACGAATGGATGCTAGACACCAAGTTATTCAACAGGATAACTGCAGTTTGGGGGTGTCCCCATCTGTTTGCATCCCATCTCAACCATCAGCTGCCTCTCTTTTGCACCAGGGTCTTCCACAAAACAGCTTGGAAAGTGGATGCCCTGTCATTCAGTTGGAGGAACCTTTCGGGATATGCCTTCCCTCCTCTTCCTCTTCTTCCCCGGATATTACTGAAGATAAAACAAGACAAGCCCAAGTTCATCATCTTGATTGCTCCGAATTGGCCTCGACAGTTTTGGTATCCAACCTTACAACACCTCTGCTTGGAACCTCCTTGGATCCTTCCTCTGTACCCTTCTCTTCTGTCCCAGCATCAGGGTCAGATGCTACACCCTCATCTCAAGACCCTTTGCCTGGCAGCTTGGCTCTTCAAGGAACTTTGATTTCTTCTAAGCTCCCCAAACAAGTTTTGGATGTTCTTCTAGAAGCCAGACGGCCTAGCACTAGGAAATCCTATGCCTCTAAATGGAAAAGGTTTTGCATTTGGATGCAGGACCGTGGCTTTAACCCTTTAGTGCCTGATCTCTCGTCTATTTTGCTTTACCTTTCAGACCTTTTGTCTAAAGGCCTTTCCTTTTCTTCCATTAAGATTCATGCTTCTGCTATTTCTGCTCATTTTAATACTGATCCTCCTGTCTTTTCTCATCCATTGGTGAGACAATTCTTGAGAGGGGCTAAGAATTTGAGGCCTCCTAGGACCCCTCCTGTCCCTGCCTGGGATCTTAACTATGTTTTGGAAAAACTCACTTTGCCTCCTTTTGAGCCTGCTGCGGATTCTGATATTAAATTTTTATCCTGGAAGACAGTTCTTTTGTTAGCATTAACTTCTGCCAGAAGGGTTTCAGAGTTGCAAGCTCTTATGGCTGTAGAGCCATACCTTATTTTCCATCATGACAGAGTATCCTTGAGGACCAATCCTTCTTTCATGCCTAAGGTGATTTCGAAAGTTGCTTTAAATCAGACTATTCACCTTCCTACCTTCTTTCCTAATCCTCAAAATAAAGGGGAAAGGATTTTGCATTCATTGGACGTACACAGACAGTTACGTTTTTACTTGGACAAGACTAAAGACTTCAGAAAATCTAACCAATTGTTTGTTTCTTTTGCCTCCAGTTCTCTTGGAAAGGCTATTACCAAACAAACTATTTCCAAATGGATTGCCTATGGAATAAGATTTTGTTACACTCATCATGGGAAACAGTTTCCAGGCACTGTGAGAAGTCATTCTACTAGAGCTACTGCCACTTCTACTGCTTTTCTCAGAGGAGTACCTACCAAGGATATCTTGGAAGCTGCCACTTGGAGTTCTGTGCATACCTTTTCCAAGCACTACAATCTCCCTTTGTACTCTAAGACCAGGGCAGGTTTTGCCTCGGCTGTTTTGCAGGGCCTTCTTCTATCTAGCCTCCTCCCTTTCTTCACTGCTTTGGGATTCCACCATACAGTTATGACTGCAACAGTGAAACACGAAGAACATAGTACAGTTGTGTACACCTACCATAAATGTAGATGTTCGAGTGTCTTCACTGTTGCAGTCGGTGTTTCCCTCCCTCCTATCCCCTCTTTTTTCACTTTATGGTGTGTTTGTGTTCCTTGTGGGACTCATTTTTTGTTTATTGGGGATTTCTGACATCTGGGGCAAGAAAGGCTGGAGAAGATGGCGTCGGCTGAGGGCTATGTACCAGAGCGTACTGAAGTCAGGGTACTAGCTTGAGCAGCCGACGCCAGACCCAGACTTTGTGATTCTGGCCGACCTCGGGCTGCCTGCCGGCAGGATCACCCCACAGTTATGACTGCAACAGTGAAGACACTCAAACATCTACATTTATGGTAGGTGTACACAACTGTACTTTTTCTATGTCCTTATACAATATTACATCAACATAATTAATTTTAGTTTTGGAGGTACTGTATACAAAATTTAAAAAGGGAATGTTGTATTCTAAATATGCAAAGATTCTGCTAAAACTATTTCATCCACTGATCAGATTAAAAAGATGTTATACAAAAATCTTAATTTAATGTGGTGTTTGTAAGGTGACTGAAATACACAAGTCCTTTCCCATTGCCATAATACCACACTGGGGCTGATGCAGCCCCCAAAGATGCACCTTTTATTTTTAGGAGGAATTTTATCATCAGTTACAAGTAGTTGCAATACAGAACACACTGCATAAATAGTTCAATAAGTCTAATATCAATGTTAAGTTCTTGTCACTATTAATAGCTTCAGAAAGCAGTTCATACCCATGTCTTTTGGTATAACCGTGAATAAATGTTGTACATCTCCTGTCACCAACAAAATATCATGGTCATATTCTACTTTCTTAATATGTTGTAGAAAATGCCAAGAGTCCCTTAATACATATTCAGTATGACTAAAAAAAAATTATGTAACTTGTCTATAAATTTGGCAAGATGTTCAGTCTTCGATCCTGAGGCAGAGACAATGGGTGTTATCTGTGCTCTTTGGTATCCCAAAGATGGTTGGAATTGCTGGTGATCTTACTTTCAAGAAGTTGTATGATTTAATGTCTGTTATTTGTTGTAAGATCAAATCATCCAACATTCAGTCATTAGTCTTGTAGGATATGTTAATTTAATTTCCTGATGATTTTTAATAAAAATGGTATCTGCCAACATACAGTTCATTCTGCTGATGTAATCAATGCAATTCATTAAGAACACCATCCTGTTGTCTAGCTTCATGATTCTTACTGATTTGTTAATTGCCAATTCATTCAAACATTGATTTTCTTCTTTTGGCAAGTTATGGAATTTCTCTCATTTTTTTGACAATTTTTTTATATGTCACTCATAAATCTACTTCCCAGTTCTTTTCAAAAAGTGCTATAGAGTGTGGCGCATCAGTTGATACCCTTGACAAAAAAAAGAACATGCTTGTCCCCAAGTCACCGAGCTATTTCACTAGTGTTTTTTTTTTTTGAGAGGTATTTAAATACACAGAGTATATCTGTGGTCTCGTCTTCTCTAATAAGACTCCCATCAACTACAAGCAATGTTGACTCCCTTCTGATGATGTTCCCACCCGCCCACACATCCCTTGCTTTGCTTTTTAAACTTTGTGATCTTTCACCTGCCTCCCCATTACTGTAAAAGTGAGCTCTAAGTGCCGCTGTAGATCAATGTGTGTATATATCTCTTTAAGAAGCTATCCAGTGGCTTGCACAAGTATATAAATACTGAGCATATGCAAGCCTGACTGCCATTTTGCAGTAAGCTGTTGAGAGATAAGCATGCATGTATGCAAGGTCTGCCTGTTAACCAGTTTGTTTGTATTTTATGATGCTGCTATCCATCCTGATGTGTTTCTATGTATTAAAGCATCTAAACAAAATACTCAGCCTGCTTGTCATCTGTTAAAGAGGGACGAGCAACAGCTGCCATTCAACACTGCTGTTGATATCTTGAAATATTTATTACCTTTCCTTATGTTTATTTTGAAAAAGAGTGCATTTTGCCTCTTATTATCCATTCTTCTGATTTACTTGCTCTGAATTCAACCTCTAGCTAGTTGTTGGATAAATTGGTATATTTATTTTCACTCTACCAAGCTCCTTTCTGTATTTTTACATTAACAGGACTGAGGATTTTCCATGTAGTGTTAGTAGGTGGTATCCTAGTTGTAACTGAAGTAATAAAGTATCTGTCATAATGGTTATTACTTTCCCAACTTCTCCACAGGCAATTTGGTGGATATGGGCATTCTGAGGCAATGTAGCAATTGTCTCATGTTCACAAAAAATATTTAATCCTTAAAGAAACTGATACATTATGTGAGAGATGTACATACGCGTTGTCACTGGAGGCAAATCTGTAACATAAAAGCACTCATAATAAGGTTGCCAGAAAAACACACGCTACACCTACCACACATAGTATGCACCACACACATAGACTTAACTTATGCTGAAGTGCTTAAATACAGTCTTACAGAAGATGTCCCAGACACACCACTTGTAAACGTTTTCCTCAGCAAACCCATAAGTACTCTACAAAACAACACACAACCATATACTTATAGTCATGCTAAGTAGGTAAAGCAAGCCAATGCACTACCTAGTACTCTAGTCATAGGGGGCACTTTTGTGTGACATACTGAGCCAGAATCTGACAAAATATGCATGCATTCAAGTCATTGCATCACAGGTACCAGTATGATTTATTCATAGTTCATTTAGGTATAATTGACACTAGACATACCTCCCTAGACTAAATGAAGAGACATTATGGATCTTTGTGACTGTGTCACAGGCTGGTATGTACCTAATACTGAACATCATTCTACCTTCGCAAAGGATGATGCAGCAGATTGATTTTAATGATTGGCTTCGTTTCTGGCTTCATTCTAGTGGGATACAGTATTTGTTACCATGGGAGGATATGGACAACAGACCGCATTGCTTTGCCAAGGACAATCTGTGCCTGCCCCTATTGGGTTTTGAATATTGGTGAAAACATTGTTATCCCCCATTCAGCCTTTTTAGGTATTGCCAAATTGACAAACCTTCCAACATAGCAAAATGGATCCAATGCAATCCAAATGCATCATTACTAAGTGTCAGAAGTCTAAACAAGAAGCTGTACTCCATCCAAGCTCTCCTCACATTGGAGAATGCAGACATCTGTGCAGTTACCAAGACATTGTTTAAAGCCACAAAGGTTACCCTGGCGGTGCAAGGCTTCTGTGCTTTCCACACATTTAGACCAGCAACTGCACAGGCAGGGACCAAAGGTGAAGGAGTTTGGCTCTAAGCATACCTCAAGGTTGGTTAAACAGGATGATGCACTGAAGTTTCTCATGCACAAATTACCACTGACAGTCTATTACCATATCATAGCAAGTTATAAGTCACACTCTATGACCCAGGAACGCCATAGTTCATACTTAGGCCTACTGGAGGCACTTGCCATTCAACTAAATACATACTCATGGGCATCTTTAACTACCCCTCAATAGACTGGGATTCTTACATGACTCCAAATTTCCTGGCACAGAGGTTTCTAGACTTTATCTAGTCTAGGGTGTTGGTGTTAGTGTGCACACTTAGAAGTGCAAACATGTTGGACCTGGTACTCACAAATAGGGGAGAAAGCTGCACATCCCCAGTGTCCTGTCCTCCGTTGAGGTCAGACCACAAAGCTGTTTCCTTTGATATAAAAATAAATTCTGTAAGCCCTATAGCAGCTAGGAATTATTCGAAGGTAAACTACCTCTTATTAAGTGATACCCTGTCAAAATTTCAAGTGCCTCAAAACTCAGATGACCACATTGTGTGTGAAACTGTTCACAGAAACTGTGTACAATCATGTCAGTAGTTGCATAGAGGCTGCTGTGCATAGCAGAGGTAAGGCCAAATCAAACTTCAAAAACAAGCCACCCCAGTGGAATCAAATATTAAATAGGTTGTAAATTAAAGTAAAAAAGTCATAGCTAAAGTTAAATTCAGGAAGTACAACACCCAAAAAGATGAAAACACTTCCCATCAGGCTGAATAAACAACTAAGAGCACAAATTAAGACAGACAAATTTTGAGGGTAACATGGCTTCCCAGGCCAAAAACAACCATAAGGCCTTCTTTAGCTTTGTAGCTATATCCAAGACTTTAAAGGCCACACACAACAGTGTGCTGAACTGGTTGTAAAAGGAACCATATTCATGGAGCAGGAAAATATTACAAATCTACTGGCTGATAAATTCCACTCCAACTTCACTCCTTACTGCCCCCCAGGAAATATAATCAAACATAACCTTACCAGCTATCAGCAGGGAACAGGTCTTAAATACATTTTCTAAGGCCAAAAACACATCCTCAGTGCATCCTGATAATATCCCAGAATGCCTCCTAAATAGTCTGAAATATGACTTTTCAGGGCCACTAGAGTCACTTTTCAATCATAACCTCCAAACAGGCATTATGCCATACAAATGGAGGACTGCAATGGTTATCCCTCTGGGTGGACTATCAACAGATCCTGCGAACTACAGACTCATTAGTCTGTCTAGTTTGGTCTGCAAAAGAATTATCATGGAAATTATTTATAATGATATAGGAAACCTTCAGACAATGGACCCAACCCAGACTGGTTTTGTCAAGGACAGGTCATTCCTACTAAACCTGGTGGATATTTTTGAGGCGGTCACCAAGGCAATGGACAAGGGTAAAATGGTGCATACTGCTTACCTTGACCTGGCCAAGGTATTTAATACAGCACCTGACTTGAACATTGTTAATAAACTCACAAAATTATGCATAAATCTCTGTGTAATGTGCAGAATAGACAACTGGTTCACAGGACTTAAGAAGTTAGTGTTGGGCAGACCATCTCTGCTAAGAAGCCTGTCACCAGCAGAAGGGATATACTCTCAGAAGTCAAGGCCAATGTCCTGGGCCACTGGCTGACAAAGTCTGCAGATGACTAGAAACTAGGAGTAGTCATTGAATTCCCCCAAGACACAAATATCTTGCAGGAAGGTCTAATACGGACAGATGTCTTGGGCCAAAGCCATAGCTTAAAATGTAATGCCAATAAATGCATAATAGTACCTTTTAGGAAGTCTGATACCCGAGAAACTATCTTATTGATAAAATGTCCCTAAGAGTAAACCCAGTAGTTGGTGATTTGGGGACATATGTTGGTGGTAGCCTGGCTTTTGCTCAATATGTCTCTAAGGTAGCAAGAAACTCATTCTTTGTCACTCAACTTATAAGTAAGGGCATGGCATCCAGTTCCAAGGATGTCATTGTGTCACTTTTATTCAGCTCTCATTAGACCCGTCATTGAGTATAACACCCCCTTTTATATGTATCTAACCAGGCATATGCAACAACTGGAAAATCCACAGTGGTTTGTGACAAAAAGAATACAAGACAAAATAACCTACGCAGATTGTCTCCATACCCTGTCTCTGTTTCTTTTATAGGTTGAGAGGTGGTCTATGCCTGGCATGTGAGGCATCCTTGGATACTGCTCTGATGGACTTTTTACATATCTATAAAATGAGCAGTATCAGAACTACTAGATGCAGGAACTTGCATTTTAATTATGAAATAAACAGGACACATTGGGGAGACAGGTATGTCTCAAAAAATTCCCATTCTCTGGAACAGGCATCTCATCCATGTGAAGCAAAGCCCTTCTCCAACCCTGTTCAAGCATAACCTAGATCAGTGGATGGGAAATCCAATGAGCAACAAAACAAGATTATTTTATTTGTGTTCACATACTGGTTTCAAACGTATAAGCCTTCATTAGTGTAAAGAAGCACTGAAACATCTAATTATTAAATACTTCCTACTTGCATCCCATTGGTCAATTACAAACAATCATTTAACCCTGGTGGAAGCAGCCCCCCTAATCTTATAATCCACCTTTTTCCAGCACCTTATGGCACCCACCTTTATTATTCCTCTTATAACTAATTTTATCAATAACAGTGAAATAAAACCTAGCAGTGGTATGTTTATATAAAGCACTAGATGTTTTTTACATCTAATATCACTTGTATGTTCCATTATCCTAAATTTTAAAGGACAGGACGTCTAACCAATATAAAAAGCTGAACAGTTACATGTGGCTAAATATCACCCAATCAGTATTACAGTTGCCAAACATTTTAATATCAAAAACCTGTGAAGTATTTGAAGATCAAAATTGCTCAGTTTTGCAAACATATTTGTAGTTACTACAATGTCCACAAGGTTGACATCCTGTAATTAAATGCCCTCCAAGTCACAACTGATCCAGAATTAAACCTGCATCTATATTCTTTTTATAATAATTAAACCAACACCCTAAAGTTTTTCCATGCCTAAATGTGCATTGGCTGTAAAATATTATTTAAATTATCATCCAAGAGCAATATGTGCCAGTATTTTCTCACAAGATCCATAAAAGATTTTGTATTGTTTCCAAAATTCATAGCCAATCTTAGAAGCCCCTCTGTCACCTTTTTAGATTTATATTTTAAGAGCTGCTTCCTATCTATATCCTGGAAGGAGCTTAATGTTTTCCTGACATCTGTATTGTTGTAGCCCCTTTCAGCAAATCTCTGAATCAAATCTTCAGCTTCTTGAACGTATTCTAACTCAAAAGAACAAATCCTTTTTATTCTAAGAAACTGTACCTTTGGTATGTTCTTAACTATATGTGGCCTGTAACACTTATTTACTTCTGGAAAATCTGAAGTAGTTTAGTTCATTTGCTCTTCAACCTGTGGGTATTCGGATCAGGATCTAATCCGAGATGGCAGCTTCACCAGCATCTGATCCGAGCTCCAAGCTCCTTCCCTTACTCATAATACCCCTCCATCTCCTTACTTCCCTCAGATCTCGTTTGCTGTGGCTTAGCCTAGCATCGTGGTCTTGGAGCTCCAGGCGTGGTGAGTGTTTATAAAGCAACTTTTTTGGTGTGAGTCTTTTTTTCTAGTAGATGTTAGGTCAGGTTTCCCTTCTTTCCTCCCCTACCTCATTGTGCATCGCAGTTCAAAAAAAAAAGTTAGTTAGTGCAGTAGTTTCCTCTCTTCCCTCCTCGTTAATTAGTTGGTGTGTGTGTGTGTGTGTGTGTGTGTGTGTGAGTGTGTGTGTGTGTGTGTGTGTGTGTGTGTGTGTGTGTGTGTGTGTGTGTGTGTGTGAGAGAGAGTGTGTGTGTGTGTGTGTGTGTGTGTATATATATATATATATATATATATATATATATATATATATATATATGTATGCATGGTTGGGTCAGATAAAGACCGTTCCCCTTTTTCTAGCATGGCTGAGCAGGCTAAACCTATTTTTAGGAAGTGCACAGTGTGTGACCACAAGCTGTTCCCAGCTGATGGTCACACTCTGTGCATTGTGTGCTACAGGGCCTTTCACCTGTCTACTGATTGTCAGATTTGTGCAGGCTTTAACCCTAGGGCCTTGAAAGACCGCAAAGCCAAACATCATGAAGGGGCTACTTTCTGCCTCGGGGGTGGCTGTCCCCACGACTGCGGCGGTCATGGCTGTGACTGTCTATTCTCCCCGTCATCCTCCTCCCAGGCCAGGACTCATCCTCCTGACGAGGTCTGTGGAAGATGACAGTTCTAAACCGGACAGGGACAAGAAGAAGAGATGCCTGGACTGGTCGGGTCCATCGGGTCCTCCTCAAAAACTGCAGGCTATTTCTAGGCCTAGCACTCCTCAGCTTTGGTCACCTAGATTTTCACCAGAGCTGGAGGAGCCTAGACCTTCATCTAGAGCTTCTGTGCACTGACATTCCAGGTCGACGTCAGTGGCCTCATCGTCGCATTCCACCAGAAGTTTAAGTGAAGTGGAGATGGACAAAATGATGCGAAGATTCATTCGTACCCAGATCCAGATGGGAATCTTGCCAGCCCCCTCTCCCTCTGGAGCGGGGAGCTCACTGCCCTTTTTCACTCCTATAACTCCTTCTCTGATCCGACCCCTGGTATCAGAGTTTTTGGATCTGAGAGGTGTCTGAGTCGGGGGGGGGGTTTGCACCGATGGCATCTTGTACCTCGACGTCGGCCATTACCTTGAGCATGTCTGAGATGGGGTGTCTATCAGCTCCGATCATGTCAGGTCATGGCCCTCCCCTCTTCATCTTGACACTTGCAGGCTTGGCTCCAATTCCTCCATCAGATCCAAGGAGAGCTGCTTCCTTACTGGTGTTCTAGGAGGCTTGCTCTCCTTCAGCATTCGATGTGGTGGAAAGGGTTCTCTCGAGTGGGTTGAGACCCCTGACTATTTCCTCAGATTCCGCCCCAACTCCCTTGGTTCTGGAAGCAAATTCAGCCATTTTGTCCACACAGGGACAGCCCATGGCTGATGTGCCTCAGGTGATTCCCCTTGTGGAACAACAGACAGTTTGAGAGTCTGCTTCGGACAGCCCAATCAAAGAGGCTCCTCTCAAACAGATGTGCAAAAGGAGGCACCTGGACTCCTCCTCAGAGTCCCTCACTGAGGATACTGATTTGAAGGAAGGGGAGGGCTCCCCCAAATCACCCCCTAATGATGTCTCCTTTGGAGATATCATGGAACTCTTGTGCCAATGGGGGGTGGTCCACCCCCAAGCCTACCTCTGATGAGTCTGTGTTTCTGGAGGCCTTCGGCATGGGCCTGTCTACTTCTTGGGTGTCACCTCCCGTGGATCCAGTGGTGGACCTTATCATGATCTGGGCATGGAAGGAACCGGACACAGTGGAGCCAATTCCAAAATGCCCAGCTAGTCCCCCTTCGGACATATCTAGTTGGAACAAAGGGTCCCCTGTAGATGCTATGGTGGTAGCAACCACCACCAAAAAGGAAATAGCTCAAGAAAGTTCTATGGTCCATCCCCCCTGACCGAGAGTCCAGGACGATGGATCACCTAAGGAAGCGGGTGTATGCTTCAGCTACCTTTTCCATAAGGGTGCTGAATTATTTGGCACATGTTACCCGACTGCAGCTCGACCTTGTCAAAGAGCTACCTGAGTCTTCCGTGGAGTCCATGTCGCCAGAGGATAAGTCAACATTCTCCACGCGGATGGCCATTCCAAAAGTGGTATCTAACATGTCTAGGTGCCTCCTTTTGCATGCCACCAAAGGAGCAGCAAGGGCGGCCAAATCTGGCGTTACCATGAGGCGTTATGCTTGGGTCAGGCTGTGTCAGTTCACAGAACCCTTTCAGCCCGAGACTACTTTTTCAAACTGTCAGGACACGTACTACCATATAAAGATTCACAGACACTCCAGGAGATTCCTCTGTGTCCGGCTAGGGGGCAGTCATCAGTTTTGAGCCCTACCCTTCAGTCTCACCACAGCCCCTTGGGTGTTCACCAAGTTCCTGGCAGTTGTAGCGGCTCACCTGAGGCTTCAGGGAATACAGGTCTTCCCGTACCTGGCTGATTGACTCCTTGTTGCTCTCACAAAGCATTTACTTGGTCAAGCCAGAGACTACTTTTTGAAGCCATCAGGTCATTTGGGAATCACTATCAACACGGCAAAATCTTCTCTGATTCCAGTCCAGGTTCTAGAGTACATTGGAGCAAGGATAGACACTTTACAAATGAAGGTTTTTCTAACCCAGGACTTAATTTGGAGCTTACAACTCCATGTGTCCTTGATCATTCAGTCACACCTCGCATCAGCAGAGATGGTACTATGGGCTCTTGATTCCATGGCAGCCACAATTACCCTTCTTCCTTGTGCTCATCTACATATGAGGGTTCTACAGTGGACATCAGCGGTCCAATGGTCATGGTTATATCTACAATTGATGCATCCAATATGCATCAGCAGGGCTGGCAGGGAGTCCCTCTCTGGTGGATGTCCTCCTCTGAACTGGCCAAGGGATGCCCATTTATTGCAGCCCCTCCCCAAGCCACAGTGACCACGGACACCTCCCAACTAGGGTGGGCGGGCATTGTTCAGGAAGGACAGTCCAAGGCACATGGTCCACGAACGAGACCAAGTTGCATATCAATGTCCTAGAGATGAGGGTGGTCCTTTTAGCATTGCAGGCCCTTCATGCCTTTCTCCCTCTGGGAACTATTGCACTACAGTCGGACACGTCAGTAGTCTGGTACATCAACAAACAGGGAGGAACGAGATCTTATCCCCTTTGTCATGAGGCCATGAGTGTGTGGGAATGGGCCATCTCCACCAGCCGGTTTCTGGTAGCAAGGTACATTCTGGGACAGTCCATCATACTGGCGGACAAACTGAGCAGGACTATTCTGATGCCTTACGAGTGGTCTCTGAATCCTTTGGTAGTGGAGCAGATCTTCTGCGAGTGGGGTTGGCTTTACTGTGATCTCTTTGCATCTCCTTCCAACACAAAGTGCAGTGAGTTCTTCGCTATGAACCTCCTGCAGGAGGAGTCCCCCAGAGATGCTCTAGTGCATGTTTGGCCTCTTGGTCTTCTCTATGCTTACCCCCCGTTACCTCTTATTTCAAAATTCCTCCAGAAGGCTTGCAGGCTGGGGAGCAAAGGGAATCCTCATTGCCCCATTTTGGCCTCACCAAGCATGGTTTCCCTTCCTCTGGTCTCATCTTCTAGCTCCTCCATGGATCTTAGATCCAATTCTGGATCTCATCTCTCACCCCTTTGGGGTTCCTCATCCAAATCTGGACACACTAAAGCTCACTGCATGGCTGCTCCAGTTCCCTTGATAGCTAGGATTCCTGGTTTATCCTCTCCGGTCAAGACTATTCTGATGGCAACTCACAAATCATCTATCAGGAAGCTTTACCACAGTAAATGGAAGTGTTTTTCCATGTGGGCTTCTCAAAGGGATCTGGACCCTTTTACAGCTCCCATTCTAGAGATGTTGGAATTCTTGGCATATCTTCTTCTTCTTTTGGATGCTCCCGTAAGGGGTCGTCACAGCAGATCAAGTGTTTCCATTTCTTCCTGTCCTCTGCATCTTGCTCTGTCACACCAACCACCTGAATGTCCTCTCTCACCACATTCATAAACCTTATCTTAGGCCTCCCTCTTTTCCTGTTACCTGGCAGCTTCATCCTTAGCATCTTTTTCCCAGTAGTCTGCATCCCTCCTCAGCACATGTCCAAACCAATGTAATCTTGCCTCTCTGGCTTTGTCTCCAAACCTTCCAACCTGGGCTGACCCTCTAATATACTTATTCCTAATCCTGTCCATCCTTGTCACACCCAGTGCAAATCTTAACATCTTCAACTCTGCCACTTTAAGCTCTGACTCCTGCCTTTTTGTCAAAGCCACTGTCTCCAACTCATATAACATAGCTGGTCTCACTACCCTCTTGTAGACCTTCCCTTTCACTCTTTCTGGTACTCATCTGTCACAAATCACTCCTGACACTCTTCTCCACCCACTCCATCCTGTCTGTGCTCTCTTCTTCACCTCTCTTCCACACTCACCATTACTCTGAACTGTTGATCCCAAGTACTTAAACTCATCCACCTTCGCCACCTCTACTTCCTGCATACTCACCATTCCTCTATCCTCCCTCTCATTCACACACACATATTCTGTCTTAGTCCTGCTGACCTTCATTCCTCTTCTTGGAATATATTTTCCATTAAGGTGCTAGCTATTCTACTGTGAAAGTTCAATTGGCTGCCATTTCCTACTTTCATATTGGGGAGAACATGGTTTCTTGAGTATCCTCTAAACTTTGTAAAACCTTTATTAAAGGTATCTTTCTTTTAAGACCCCCGGTGAAGGATCCTACCCCTCCTTGGGATCTGACTTTGGTTTTACAGGCTCTGGTTGCTCCACCCTTTGAGCTGGCTGCGTCAGTAGACCTCAAATTCTTATCTTGGAAAATGGCTTTCCTAGTAACTATCACCTTGGCTAGGAGGATTTCAGAACTTCAGGCGTTGTCTATCAAAGCTCCATATATGGTTTTCCATAAGGACAGGGTCTCACTTTGTGCCAATCCATCCTTTCTCCCCAAGGTGACTTCTGAGGCTAATATTAACCAGATGGTTAACTTACCTGTGTTCTTCCCAAATTTTCAGAATGGGGTGAATATAAATTGCACTTGTTAGATGTACATAGACAACTGAGATTCTACTTGCACAGAACTAAGACCTTTCACAAGTCCGACGAGTTATTTGTGCCTTACTCTAAACCCTTCCTGGGCAAACCGCTCTCCAAGGTAACTTTGGCTCAGTGGAGCTCTCATTGTATCCTTCAGGTGTACAAAGATAGGTATGTCACTTCTGGGTCAAGTAAAAGCACATTCTATCAGATCCATGGGTACCTTGGCAGATTTTTGGTCCAGGGTGTCTCTGGATGATATCTGTTCTACGACTACTTGGTCCTCATCACATACCTTCATTTTTCACTATAAACTAGACATGATATCTAGATGGAGAGCATCCTTTGGCTCTGTGGTGCTCTGGAATATCCTTCCATGAGGGCCACCCAGGTGTTTAGTAGCTGAGGACTCTGTCCCACAGGTTGAAGAGCAAATGAAGTAAACTACTTCAGGTAAAGAAGTTATGTACTCACCATAATGTTCCATCTGAGTAGCTGTACTTCATCTTCAACTGTCCCTCCCTCCTTCCCACTGACCTTATCATTGTCTGTTACTCTGGTAGGTGGGAGAGAGTGCCTCTGTGGCTCTCTTCTTCATATGTGTTAGGTTTGTATATAACCTATTGTGGTAAGGTCTAATTGGGCTGGGCTTAGGTTGATGGTTTAGCAAACACGATCCGAGGGAAGGAAGGAGATGGAGGGGTATTATGGGTAAGGGGAGGAGCTTGGAGCTTGCATCAGATGCTGGTGAAGCTGCCGTCTTGGATCCGATCTGGATCCGAATACCCACAGGTTGAAGACAAATGAAGTACTACTCAGATGGAACATTATGGTGTGTGCATAAATTCTTTTTTCCTAAAGACACGACTACTAAGTGTCGCATCTGATTCAACCTGTACCTCTACATCTTATAAAGTGATTTTTCTTGGGCCATGATGCTCAGTAAATTGTGTACTCCATTTATTCTCATTTAAGTACTGTACAAATTCCAATAAATAGGTAGCATCTGACCTCCAGACCAGCCAGCAGTCATCCAAATACCTTCTCCAGATCTCCATTGATTCCAAATAAATATTATGAGAATTATGATCAATAATTTGCTCCTCCACAAACCCCGTAAAGAGGTAAGCATAAATAGGTGCAAAAGATGTCCCATAGCAGTACCATTAAGCTGTAAATAGCATTCTTCCTTAAAATAGAATACATTTTTCATCAATACATGTTCTGTTAAACATAACAGAAAAGTATTGAACCCTGAGCAATATATAGATGCCCTATTTAACCAATATTCTATGGCCATTAATCCTGCCCAATGTGGAATGCTAGTATACAATGCTTTAACGTCCAAAGTACAAAGAAGCCATCCTGAATCCAACTGCATGTCCCCTGTAATGGGCAAAAACTTTGTGGTATCCTGAATTCTAGATGTTATAAGACTCAACAATGGTTTTAAATAATATGACAAAAAATATGACAATCGTTCAGTGATTGAACAATTCCTACTACAATTGGTCTTCCTGGTGGGCTCCTTGCATTTTTGTGGATCTTAGGTAACATATAAAAGTACTGCTTTATAGGATCCTACACTGTCAACTGATACAAAACATCTTTAGAAATAATCCCTTCCTCATAGGTGTCCTTCAAAAAATTGTCAATCTCTACCTTAAATGTGGGGGTTGGGTCCCGATACATTCTCTGAAGAATTTGGTCAGATAATTGGGCATTGGCCTCTGCAAAATATATAGCCCAATCCCATACAACCACCTGACCCCCTTATCAGCCTTGTTAATCACAATTTGCTTATTTTCAGCTAGCTTTTTGAGTGCCAACACTCCATTTTATTCAAATTTGGACAATTTAACAAACTCCTTATACTGAAAATGCAAGTTCTTTAAAATCTTCTGCTGAAAACTAGCCGCATACTTATTCATAGGAGGTATAAATTTAAATTACTTAAATCTACATTTTTTGCATATATTTTGATCTCCTTCTTCCTGTTTATCAAAGAACAACCTAAGATTTAATAAACAGCTAAAAGCAACCACATCCTTTGCAAAAACGTCTTCCCATACTGAATAACCAGGAATAAAACCTAAACCTTTATTAAGCAACTCAGTTTCAGTAGGTGACAATACCACAGAAGAAATATTATATACATTATTACTCTTTTTTTTTTTTTTTAATTTGGTCAACATCAACTGTAAGATTGTCCCTAAATTGGCTGTTCCTGTATCTATGTTTCCTTCCACCCCTTCTAATTCTTCTAAAGGGGTAAATCCAGACTTTCATTTAGCTGCAGGAGACACAAACTTCCCTATCTGTATCATTAGCTGAGCAACTTTCTCCAGCCAGTATATCAGAGGAAGTCTTTTAAAATTGATTTACCCCTCTTACATTTAAACGAGGAAGCATGTTCCTTATTTGACATAAACTTAACTGACTTTTTACTGCTATCAAACTGTTTACTTTTTTATAATCTGTCAGATCCCTTTCAAACTTTTTAATCATATGCATTTTTAACTCCTTAACTGTAGCTAACTTAACAAGCAAATCCATTTGCTTATTATATTCAGTTTTATGATGTTCAAACTGTTTAATCTCTGTAAATAATAGTTTTAAACAGTTGACAAAAACATCAGTTTTCCTACCATAAAAGTCCTTTAACAGTTTTACAAAAGCCATTGATGCCTGTTGCTGAGCCTCCTGCCACCCTTGCAGTAACTCATCATCAGTCCCCTTTACAAATGGTTGCAACCAAACCAGAATAACTATCGGGTGCAAGACCTTAGTTTCATATGCTTTAAAAAGACATAAATGCCACACATTTTGTACGTAACTCTTTCATATTATCATATATTTGTCCAAACAAGTCACTGCAGGAAGCTAAATGTTTAACGGTACCCGTTTCATCAGGCTTGGAGACCCAGCTCAAAAAAATGCTTGTGTCCTCTATATTGGCTGTTAAGCCATCTAATAGCTTCAAGCACCAAGAAACCAACAATTCTGTGCAGGTGTAGTCATCAGGTGCTCAGTCTCTCTGTGAAATCCAATGAGCAACAGAACAAGACAGCACTCTGTCCTCCTGGAAATTATTTTATTTGTGTTCACATATCAGTTTTGGCTGCATAAGCCTTTGTCAATGTAAAGAGCCACTGAAACATTAAATTATTAAATACTTTCTACTTGCATCCCATTGGTCGATTACAGACTATCATTTAACCCTGGTGGAAACAGGCTCCCCCCCCTAACCTTATAATCCATCTTTTTTCCTTTTGGTCCAGCACCTTTTTTGTCAGTGGATGGGAAACTAGAAATTCATTCCGATCTGGCACTTGTGTCTCTGATGGACAGAGGTAGTAGTTAAATCATGCCCTAGCAAAATATATATATATATATATATATATATATATATATATATACATACATACACACTTAAAATAACCTCTAAATAATAACTTGTGGGGAAACATATGGATGTCATGGCTATGCTTAAAGGTCCCAGTGGTCATTAGGTTCATAGGTGTATGTTAGGCTATAAACATTCAGTCACCATCTTGGCCTTACAGTAGGATAACTAAAATATTGAAATAATAGTGTATAAATTTGAAAGCATACTTGGAATTGGTGAGAAATACATTGAACAAGAAGATAATACTCATGGCCAGTGCTGTGGCATAGAGGGGAAAGACCCTAACTATGGCCTAATTGACTCCTGTTTGAGTAGCTGCTTGGGTGTCTGTGGAACTAGGAGTGAGGGAAGGATGAGTGTGCCCATTTTGTTGAAGGAGGTTGTTTATCTAGGCATTCCATATGGGGAGGCATGGTCCAAAGGGAAGGGTATAGACCTGTTATGTGACAGGCAAACAGAAGGGAGGAGAGAAACCAGAGGCTAGATCACAAATGAAAAAATCTCCCCCCCCAGTGGAAGCGGTCAATAACATGACCCCCCCAGGATGCTCTTAGGTTCCATGGTAGCCCTAACCTTAGAACAGAGATAGTCCAGAGGTAGTAGGAGAGGATGGCAGACCTGACAATGGATGAGGGCACTGAGGTTGCTGGAAAGAATGAAGTAGAAAGGGAACAGAAAGATAGATAAAGACAACTTGGAAAACGTATTTGAGTGATGGAGTACCAGAGAAGAAAGAGGGGTGGAGTGTCTAGTGAATACAAAGTAAAAGCTGATGACAGTGACTGGATTGCAGGTAAATTGCTTTAAAACAGAAAGTGAGCATAGAATATTTTGGCTTGTAGTGGTGGTTGCTGTTGGCCAACTTTCTCGGATATTGGTGAGATATGAAACTTTACTTTAAAACACCAAGTCCTCTGTCTACTCAGAGGCCTGTTAACAGATACAACATAGTTTTCCTCAAAACTGAACCTTTGTCCAAATAGACCAAAAATTAACATGGTTTTGTCAACAATACATGGATTTCTATTTAAGGAGGTTAAAATTCAACATGATGTACCTGGCAGTTTTCAAGATTTTCTATTTGTAAGGGTCAAAGAACTGTTACACCATAATAAGAAACTTTGAACTGTGTCCAGGAGTTTGTTTGAAGTGAACAGTGGTCTGCATGATTCTATGGAAGAAACAGGTGGTTTAATAAAGTGAATTGTTGGAGGTCCATTGTCAGGTGATCCATAGAGAAAATATGCAGATGCCGTTGACAGAGCAAAAACACTTTGCAACATTCTATGTTTTGTTTTTTAAATGAGAAAGATAAAAATGGAACTTTAAAGTTGAAAAATAATTTACACTTTATTCAGCTGCTTTTACTGTAATCGTGTTCTTCCTACCTTATCACTGTATTTTTGCTGAATGCGCTTTTATTCTGCTGCATTTATTACTGCTTGCTAGTAGCCTGATTAAATTTATTTGTTATTCTAAGCATTGTAGTTTTGGTTTTAGCACTTATGATTCAGGCCAGTTACTTTACATTTAAGAAGGTTTTTGTGGTCTACACTCTTGTGGATAAACCCTTATCAAAACCCTCTCTCCATTAAGTCCACCCAAGTATTCAGAACACTATATCTGGACAATTCTCATCAGTTTCTCCTGCCAGCCTGGTCGACATGGCCATACTGAGACAGTGTAGCAACTGCCTCATATTTACTGACAGCCCTCTTCTCCTAGCACATAATTCTTCTACTTGCAAGAAATGCATCTACATCAGTAACCTGGAATCCATGTTTTCTCGCCCCACAATCAGTACTCCTGACAAAGAGGAGATTGCCAGCACAAACACCACACCAATCACATCATATAGCCAAGCACGGCACACACCCACCTATGCAGAGGTCCTCAATAAAAGCTTACCTAAATAGCAGAGAACTCCAAAACACACAGAGTACCATGCACATCACACACAACAGACAATACACCAATGTCTCACAAACACAGCCCATAAGGCAAAACAATAAACCATCACAACCCACAAGGCATAACAAAATCAAACAATAAACCAAACATACTAGTCATTGGTGAGTCAGTTGTGAGGCACACAGATTTTCCCCTTACCAGACTGAACAAGAAGGTCACGTTCAGTTGTCTGTCTGGTGCCAGAATCCCCCACATCACACATGCATTTAAGTCTCTCCACAACAAGTACAAAAGTGACTCTGTCATTGTCCATGTTGGTGTGAATGACTTGAGATGCACCTCCCTGGACTATATGAAGAGAGACCTGACTGAGCTCTGAGTATGTGTCCCAGGCAGGTATGACCTTAACCCTAAGCAGCATCTTACCTTCAAGAATGTTACCACAATACCAACAAAAAATAATTGACTTCAACAATTGGCTTAGTTTCTGGTGTCATTTCAAGGGGATCCAGTATCTGTCTGCCTAGAATGACAAGGTTGACAGGCCTTGATGCTTTGCCAGAGATGGCATCCACCTGTCACCACTGGGATTCTGGTTACTGGCCAAGGTTCTCGCCTCCCCCATTGTGCCTTTTTCAGGCAGTGTCCCTAAGACAAATCTTCCAACACAAAAGATCTGTCAAAAAGCAAAGTGAAGGTCATGCTGCTTAACACTAGGAGCCTTGACCTGAAAATGCACTCACTGGAGGCTCTCCTTGCACTGGAAGATGCCGATGTCTGTGTGGTTACTGAAACTTGGTTCAGGGCTACGGAGAGCACCCCTGCCTTAAAAGGCTATACCTCATTCATGCATTCTGACCCCAAAATGAGGTTAGGAAGACTAAGGGTGGCAGAGTCTCTATCTTCATTAAGGACAGGCACACCTTCATACTGGTTTGCCAGCATGATGCATTAGAACTACTCCAGGTGCGACTAACAATTGGCAAGACACCCGTTCAAGTTATAGCCAGCTATAGACCCCCCCCCATGACTCAGGACACCCACTCCTCTTACCTGGATCTACTTGACCCTATCAAGGTACCCCCTAACACCCTGATCCTTGGTGACTTCAGCTACCCCACCATAGACTGGGTGAATTATTCCTGCACTAATGCAGTCACTCAACGATTCCTGGTCTTCAGTTCTAACCCAGTTAACCACCTTGTCTCATCCTTCACAAGAAGACATAACATTCTGGACGTGGTTCTCTCTAACATGGGCGACCACTGTACTACTCCCATAGTATGCTCTTCCCTGGTGAGATCAGATCATCAGACTATCTCATTTGAAATTTCTATACCACCCAAACCCTCCCCCTAGCCATAATCAAGCTAACAAACTTCTCAAAAGCTGACTACAACCTCCTAAGGGAGGGTATCTGTAGCTTCACCCCACTGTCCCCCTCAGAGGATGTAGACAACTATGCTCTTTTATACAAGCACCTTACAACTGCATGGACTCAACAGAACTAAAACCTGCTCCTCAAGGAAACACAAACCTGTTTGGTGGACATCCCCTCTCAACAGGCTTTACAACAAAAGCAATAAACTGTTGTCCTTGGGTAAAAAGGAACAAATACCAAATTGGAAAACTCCTTCTTTAGCCTCAACAAGCAAATTAGATCACTAGTGAAAACCTCCAAAGCCAATTTAGAATTGAAACTAGCCTCCGAAACAAAGGGAAACCACAAAGCCTTATTCAGTTACGTCGGAAACCTCCATGGCAAAGCCCAGGTTTGTTCCGAATTAGTACTTAACAGTATCACTTACACTGATCCTGTTGACTTAGCCCACCTGCTAGCAGATAGATTCAGTGCAAACATCACCCCCCTGTCCCCCTCAAAGGCCCTTTCGACATCCCGATACTTGTCCCACACCTCACATTTCTGAAGATCAAGTGTTAAAGGCCCTACCCAAGGCAAAGAACACAGCTTCCATGTGATCTGATAGTATCCCAAGCTGTATTCTGCACCATCTCCAGCAGGAATTGGCTTTGCCATTGAGCACCCTATTCAACCACAGCTTGAATACAGACTTCATTCCAGCAGAGTGGAGAACTGCCATTGTCATCCCCTTGCATAAAGGTGGTGCCACTACTGACCCTGGAAACTATCACCCCATTAGCTTGACAAGTCTGATCTATAAAGCCATTGAGCGTATTAT